>NC_134702.1:91195818-91330818 GCF_043290135.1 Rhipicephalus microplus | reverse complement strand
AATAACTTCCCCTGTACATTCCTTGGCATTACTGTCTGTTATATCTCATTATTATTGTGTTAAAAACACGGAAAAACGAGCCCTTAGGTATACACTTCTTTCCCTTATTTTTATATATATATATATATATATATATATATATATATATATATATATATATGCGTATGTACACAAACAGGCACACAGTATACGCACGCGCACACGCAACTTAGATCCCGGTTTCTGCTCTTGTCTGCTTTTGTGTGCGTGTGTCATACTGATGTAAGCGACGAAAGAGCGAAAGACGCAGGAAAGATGCTGTTAAGCAGCAGTGTGTATGTCTCTACGGCAGTCTTTCTCGCAAGCTGTTGGTTTTTCATATTCATTCCCGTGAGTGCCGCAGATTGTATATTCCGCTGCGCCTGGCTTTTCTGTTATTCCACCTATTTCCATTCTCTCGCCGCAGTGGTTTTAATATTTGATTTTCTGTTCTGTTTTAACTGTTTTGCTGTGGAGAGGTTGAGGTGCCTATTGCCTCGGCTACTCCATATCACAAAGTTCTGCAGCGAAAAATAAAATAATAATGCAGAACAGTACCCAAAAATTTACAATAAGGAAAAGAAAAAAAACATAATAGCACACTGAATAAAGTTCAAATATCATGCCAATACAGAGTTTTCTTCGCGCAGTTCACACAGTCATAAACTATTTACACGCACACCTTACTATTCTAATGTCAGTATATACATGACCACATTTTATATATGTTCCTTTATTAGAGTTTTGTAGCGCGTGAGACACGCACGCACGAACGCACGTGCACAGATGCGATGCGATGGGCGACGCGTCGCTCATAACGAAAAACCCGCCACTTCTGGCTCTCTCGCCGACGTTTTTTTTTTGTTTATTCATTTACAAGGTACCATTATTATCATTGCCATTATTTCTCCCGTATAACGGGATCTCGTCCTGTGGGTTGGTGTGGTGTGAGCTACGTTATTTCTCTTACGTTCTTGGTTTAGTCTGCATGCGACGGACGAGGTGTATACACTTCTTTTTGTTTCAATGGCACCACCGATCACGAACTCCTCAGAAACTCGTAGCGTATTCGTCGTAAATATTTTTATTTGTTATCTTTTTATTCAGAGAATGCTGTTAAACTTGATGAGCGCGCTCTTTCCGCCAAACTATTTCGTATATTTGAATGAACGAATGAAGGTGAATCGATGGAGGGGTCCTTTTTATCCCTTCCCGTTTTTTTCTTTCTTTTTTTCTTTTGACAGCATCGGTATGAAACCAACAGATAATGAAGTCGCGCGAATTGAACAGGGTGCTGTCAATGTAGCGTTGAATAGAAGCGTAGTCGTTGTGGAATAAAGGAGGATGAGATATACTTAAAAACGTCTATAGGGAACGGTGTTTTCAGCTCTACGGCTATCTGCTGGACTGGCTGTCGCCTTCATGTTTTACCCACTGTGGCGATATGATCGAGCGCGATTACGTGAGAAACAGTGGCGACATTAGACTCACTCACTTGCTCCCTCTCTCCCTCCCACACTCACTCAGTGCACACAACAGCTTTCGGTCGTACTCAAGCATGGATGCCTTCTAGAAGAACTTAAACGCGCATGTATTTAATACGCGGGGGAAAAATGCGCCATGGCGGAATAGCGGTGAAATATATCCACTTGACAGAGAACATATTTGTGGATCTCTGTATAGTGTGCTTTGTGGTTCAAGCCGACAACTATAAATCTTAGTCATTCTTTTTTCGTTTTTTCTATCTCCATCTCTGAACTGCTTGTCGGGGTTTTCCCGTTCCCGTATCCTTCATTTGTCAGTGCACCTTTAGAAAAATCTGGATAAGAACGCGTAGGGGAATGTCGCAAAAAACTCACGTACAGTGCATCGTCTCTCTTGTTTGTGTCCCCGCGTGGCTTGCGCTATAGGGAGTATGCACTGACGTCACTGCGGCCGGTACTTATGCAGTACATAAAGCACTGAGAAAGGCACGCTTTCTAGTCTTCATCTGCTTATCTTCACAACTGGAAACTGCGAGTTGTACAACGAAATAGTGCGTGATGACGTCACGTGAACACTCCCTATTACACAATGCCCTTTACGGGACACGAAAGGGCAAAACAATTTTTCGCGTATTAGTGAAATACTATTTCACAATCTCGAAAACAACTGTCTCGCCGTGATACGATGCTTGGTAAGCGATAAAACGCGCGAAAATAAAATATGGCTTGAGATTTCTGCATCAAACACCGTGACGTCATAGTTTTTGAAAGCGCCAACTGGGCCCCACTTAGCTTCTAAATGATAAAAGGGAAGCGCCCATGGGTGCCACAAATGTAGCATTTGAAGTTTCTGGAAACTTCATCGAGCCACTGTCGTGGAAATACGAAAACTACATTTTGAAAATTTCGGCATTACGTGCCGAGATTTCGGCGCAAAATTATGAAACTTCAACCTTGAATTTTCTTCGCTGACAGTGAACTTATGGTAGTGAAACATATGGCATTAGGGTTTTCAGAGTGAAGTTAGTCAATCTAAACCAAGTCTGTTTCTCGTCAGTGTCGCTTAAAGGTGTAGCGACTGCACAGTCGTCATAAGACGATTTGAGATGCGTATGTCTGAAAAAACATTGAAATTTCCAGCCATATCTGACTATATTCGGTCGAACTGCGCGGTGCATGAATATTTAGTACACTTTAGAGCAGACCGGAAATCTAAATACGAGGATGCCTGATGATGTAGGAGGAATATTGAGCTTTTTATCTAGTCTGGTGGTCTCTAAACTTTTGGTGCTCTCCGTACACTTCTCTTACCAAGGGTATCTATTATATAGCTTTACATTGCGATACCTCCTTAAGTGTTTGCAGCATATATACGGACTCCGATTATGACTGCCTGCAGAATCATGAAATATTTATTTGCGTATAAATTACAATTAATTCACAAAAACGACACTACTTCATTCTGTCTCTTGAAATGTAATATGGCGTGCCCTTGAATTCTGTTATCTCAATGCGACACATTCGTCGACACTGCATAATAATGCGCGCCTCAAGGAGTTCCATGCGATAACACAGTTCTAAGCAAAGCTCGCCCTTTTCCTGGGATCTGTGAACGGCGGTTTATGGGCGTACACCATATTTTGCTTTCATTGTACAGGTGCGAATGGGCATTCACGTATACTAGCTAGATAGATAGATATGTGGGGTTTAACGTCCCAAAACCACCATATGGTTATGAGAGACGCCGTATAGTGAAGGGCTCCGGAAATTTCGACCACCTGGGGTTCTTTAGCGTGCACCCAAATCTGAGCACACGGGCCTACAACAGTTCCGCCTCCATCGGAAATGCAGCAGCCGCAGCCAGGATTCGAACCCGTGACCTGCGGGTCAGCAGCCGAGTACCTTAGCCACTAGACACGTATACTAGCTATAATACGGATATAGTGATACTCATTTTTGAACAACGCTGACTAATCTTGCTTTAGTATATTGTTCATTGATTGCTGACGCTTGCTAGCACATGCTCACCATTGGCTAATGTCTGCTAGTGCTGGCTATCCTCTCTTATATACGGGAACAAAGAGAATGAGTTTGTTAAACCCCATATCCAAAGAGTGAGTCACTGGTCTCTAGTATACAGAGGAAAACAACATCAGTCTGTTCTGCCTGACTCTTCTTTTTTTCTGTGTATTGCCGCCTCACGAATCGAGCGCCCGGTTAACTAATAACTGATCCTGCGGGTAAACGCACTCCTGACGCACATACTCCGCAGTGGTCTTAACGTCGACCATTATATGTCATACCGACGTAGACTATTTCGTGGGAACGGTTTCAAGCAATTCAATCGCGCATCGCAACCCTGGCTTGATTAAGCAGAGCTGTCTTTTGCGCCGTGCAGCCGGTTTTGCGCCTCAATAATGGCGCGGCCTCTGCACCTACGTCGAGGTGGCTCGCAGGTGGTCCGTATATCAAAGCCCGCGGTCTCGCTGTCTCCGAGTGGCCGCGATAGCCGCAGTCGGCGCACTCTCTTTACAGTGTAATTTGTGGGCTGAATATCTCGGCCGGGCGCGTGGCGTCGTGAACGTCGAAAACAGTGAAAAGCCACTCGCACCGTTAGGACAGGCTCAGGCGCAGCAGTGCGGGTGATGTATGGACTGAAAAGAAGAGAATCGAAAGGGTGATGTGGCGGCATTTTGCAGCCTCCTTATCATTCGTTTGTTCCCACTTTAATTTAAACAGTCTGTCGCTGTGAATCACGAAGGGAAAGAGTGAGAAAAGAATAAAAGGGTGGCTTGCGTCTGTACGTATGCGAATGTAAAGGCTGTGTATGAGAAATTGAGCATGTGTATACGTGCGCGTGTTTGCGTGTGTCGTGGGCAATAGGTCATCTGTACTGCAGACCTCAGCCCGCAATAAACGATTAGTTGCTTTTGAGTGTGTATGAAAAGATGGGTGTGATAATCACCTGGCCGGATTTCGATCATATTCTCATCGTAGAGAGAGAGAGCGAGAGAGAGAGAAATAGAGAAAAGTAAAAGACAGGGAGGTTAGTCTGGCAGAAGAACCGGTTAGCTACCCTGTACAGGAGAGCGAAAATAAGTATATATATATGCACGAAGCGGACAATGAAAAAACTGCCTTTGCAACACCAGACGGCCTGTATGAATTCAATGTGATGCCATTCGGTTTATATAATGCTCCTGCCACGTTTGAACGCATGATTGACACAGTTCTACGCGGCCTAAAATGGAAAACATGTCTTTGTTATCTAGATTGCATCGTCATTTTCTCCTCTTTTCGTGAGCATCTTGATTGTTTAGACGAAGGTTTGACGTGTATTTCTAATGCTGGACTTCAGCTAAACACTAAGAAATGCCACTTCGCCAACAAGAACATCAAGGTGTTGGGCCACCTTGTCAGCAAAGACGCCGTTTGCCCGGATCTTGACAAGCTTGCTGCCGTGATACACTTCCCTCGGCCAGAAAATCAGAAACACTTATGAAGTTTCCTGGGTCTGGCGTCCTACTTCCGTCGCTTTATTAGCCATTTTGCTGCCATCGCGTCGCCACTGCATAAGCTGCTGACATCCGTATCAACTTTCGCTTGGAACGACGACTGCGAGCGTGCCTTTCAAGCCCTCAAGCATGATTTAACATCCGACCCTGTTCTGTGTCATTTCGACGAGAACGCGCCTACATGTCTCCACACAGACGCGAGTGGCCAAGGCATTGGTGCAGTTCTTCTACAGCGGGATGCCACTTCACAGGAAAGAGTTATTGCGTATGCTAGTCGTGCTCTTACGGCTGCTGAACAAAACTACTCCATAACTGAGCAGGAGTGCCTTGCTGTCGTCTGGGTCATACAAAAATTTGACCATATATTTACGGACGCCACTTCACAGTTATTACAGACCATCACGCCTTGTGCTGGCTATCGTCACTGAAAAACTTGTCTGGTCGCCTCGGTCGTTGGGTGCTCCGCTTACAAGAGTACGATTTTGACGTCATCTATTAGTCTGGCAAAAGACACCAAGATGCAGATGCTCTCTCTCGCTGCCCCCTTCCACTGTCACCATCGAGTACGCCAGGTGATTTCTCGTCTGGTGGGCAAAACACTGCGTCACCCCTCACATTATCACAACTTGCGGTTATCGACAATCCTGCTTCAAATCGCTACACCGAGTTCGCCACACGCCAGCGTGATGACCCATAATGCAATAGCATTATTCAATGCCTAAATGGTATATCACCTACTCTTAATGCTAGATTGCGCCGACAACTACAGCAATTTAAGCTCGATAACAATGTGCTCCATCGTTACGTTTACACTACTGATGGATACGGCTGGGTTCCAGTACTTCCGCGTTCTCTACGTCACCAAGTCCTCGAAGCCTTTCACGACGACCTATGTGCAGGCCACTTGGGATTTCACAAAACACAAAGCCGCATCAGGAAACGTTTCTTCTGGCCTGGCATCTCTACTTTTGTGGCCAAGTACGTTGCATCTTGCCATCTGTGTCAACGGCGGAAGCGACCAACTTTGTCTCCTGCTGGCCTTCTGCAACCCATCCCGTGTCCCGAGACACCTTTCGCCATCGTTGGCATAGACCTACTATGACCTCTCCCCATCACGCCAGCAGGTAATCGTTGGATGTGACTGCTGTCGATCACCTGACACGGTACGCAGAGACTGCTGCACTACCCACAAGTTCTGCTTCAGACGTCGCAGACTTCTTTCTCAACGCCATTGTATGCGTCACGGTGCACCTCGCGTCCTCCTGAGTGATCGTGGCAAGACGTTCCTGTCCACCGTAATCGAAACCCTGCTCACAACCTGTGGTACAGTACCTAAGACGACGTCAGCCTACCACCCCCAAACTAATGGGTGACGGAGAGATTTCATAGGACACTAATAGACATGCTATGGATGTACATTGCTCCAAACCACGACAACTGGGATACGATTTTGCCTTTTGTGACGTTTGCCCATAACAACGCTGTTCAAAGAACTACTGGCTACTCGCCTTTCTACCTCGTGTACGGCCGTACACCGACATTCACCATCGACGTCTCTTTCCTAAATGTTCCAACTGACTCCTCGGCAACCGTATCAGAGCAGTTCATCACAAGGCTCAAGGAATGTCGGCAACGGGCTCGCCTTAATACAGAAGCCAATCAGCAAGATCGCAAGCAACGCTACGACAGCTCTCATCGCGACGTCTCCTTCAGTCCGGGGGATGAAGTGTTGCTTTGGACGCCCATTCGTACTCCAGGATTGTGCGATAAATTTCAGTCACGCTTCATTAGACGCTATACAATCAACGAACAAACGTCACCAGTGAACTACCGTGATACTCCCAGCAACCTTTCTTCGGATCGTCGCTGTCGTGGTACGGAGATTGTCCACGTATCGCGTCTGAAGCCATTCGTTCGACGTTCCGTTTCCGTCTAAGACGCGTCCGGGCTGGCCGCTCAAGCGTGGGGGAGGGGGGGAAAGGGGGGAATAAGTGTGAGCATTATTCATGCGCGTCATCTTGTCATATGTACATACTAATCATCATCAGTCTGACCTGTGTTGTGGGGCAGAAGCTCTGCAAGTAAAAGAAGTGTCTGGCAGCAAAAACGTTGCCTTAGAATATATATATATATATATATATATATATATATATATATATATATATATATATATATATATATATATATATATATATATATATATATATGCCATAGCCTTGCAATATAGCGAGAACAACCCGCGAAACGGTTGCGTCCCAGAGCATCGAGGTTATCGCCCAACGAGAGGAGTAGCGAGCATGCAGAGAAAGGGAAAGCAGCGACGAGACCATGAAGCGAGCGTAAGAAAACGAAGAGGACGAGCAAAGATCGGTGTATACAAGTGCGTCGAGCAAAAGCGTTGAAAGTCGATCGACTAAAGTGCTCACGCTTATATCCACGCACGAAAGCTGCTGCTGCTGCGTTGGTGGCGGCAGCAAAAGGTGTATGCCTTCCCATTGACGGGTACCGCAATCCCGTAATGACAGCCGGGTGTCAGCGACGCGCACGACTTCTCTTCGATACCCTCTCCGCCACAGCCAAGAGCCCGCGTGAGTGAGTGAGTTAGTGAGTGAGTGGGAGTGACGCGGATCACCTCTGCAGCGTGACGGCAAGGCGATGGTTCTCTCGTGAAGTTGGGTCAGGATAAATGAAACAACGAAAAAAGCTGCGCGAAAGGACGTTGAAAGCCCTCTCCGTGTATGGGCCGGAGCGCCGTTTGACACGTCTTCATTAGCCCGCTGCGCCCTCTGCTCGTAGGCCAAGTGGCCCGTATCGCTGCCGATCACGCCCACGATGCTATTTTGCTTCCCTCTATATGCCGGTGCGCCAGAACAGAAGCACGCTGCACGTAATCTCTCTCCTTCGATGTGCGGGCACTCTAACACGTGCGCGTGCGTTTTTGTCACATTTTACGAGTGTGTCTGTATTTCGTATCTCGCGGCAAGCCTTCGTCTTGGTGATTTCAATGGTCGAAATGCCCGCTTGTTGATGAGTCTTTCACGTGAACTGATCTGACAAGGTGTATCTGTACATGTGTGAATAGCATCCACGCAGAATTCCGCTCGCATTATACTGAACACCGTAAAGCACGCGAATATGTGTACTTATGCGTTTATACTCGCTTAGACAATTCCATATTCTCAAACGTATGTATGTATGTATGTATGTATGTATGTATGTATGTATGTATGTATGTATGTATGTATGTATGTATGTATGTATGTATGTATGTATGTATGTATGTATGTATGTATGTATGTATGTATGTATGTATGTACGTATGTATGTATGTATGTATGTATGTATGTATGTATGTATGTATGTATGTATGCATGCATGTATGTATGTATGTATGTACAGGGGGCTCAAGAGTTCCAAATCGCATGTATTTATATGCAAGCGTGGCCTGGGAACATGTTGCCGGGACTGTACGTATACGTATTATGTAAGGGCATACATTGAATTGTAACACATATCAATTGAAGCTATATGTAAGTTGCGTGAAGCAGTTAATATGAGATATGATGATGAGATTTTGCTAGAAATTTTACCACCACATTTTTTCCGAACCAAGTTGAGTGATCACGTCTTCGTTGCTCCTAACACTGACCGGCTGGTGGTTGTAGCGTTTTGGCTATAAGGAGGACCACTGCGTCATTTGTTCGTTCAGCAGGCCCCATAATAGACACACCGACGCTTCTGCTGGCCTGGCCAAGATAGTTCCGCTAGAACGCTACCCAAAGCTTGCGAGTGAAACAAAATGAGAATGGCTTATCGGAGGATGGTGACACCTTTTCCCTCAGATAAGGCCTTTGTCACAGCCTCTGGCGCAATACGTGAGTGGAGCTTCTACAATTAAGAGCGAAAGGAAACGTGCCCACAAAATGAAAGTAATAACATGTTCGGAATAAGCAAAATAACATGGGTAGGCTCGAATGTAATTACAACAAGGAAGGAAGGAAGGAAGCAAGCAACAAAAGGGAAAAGGCAGGGAGGAGAACCAGAAAGGCGTCCGGTTGGCTACCCTACACTGGGGGATTAGGGAAGGGGACAGGAAAGATGAGAAAGAGGGAAGAGAGGGGAAAGAAAAAATACCAGCAAAATTACAACAAACCATAAGCATCTACACAGCTCTCTGCTGCTCTTTACAAAAGCACATGCGCTTAACAGCAAAGGTGGTAAAAGAAATGGGAGGCGGCGTGCGAAGCAAAAAACAAAAAAACAAAGGGTGATTACGCTTGCGTAAGCTACTGTACAGAATAAGGAAAACAGAGGGAGCGCATTGAAAACAGATGGAACAATGAAAGCTCTTCTTAGCACTCTATCCTGTGAAACTATAGGCTACGAAAGAAACGAGGAAAAAAAAGAAGCAGCAGCACAACTCGGTTGACGACAGGGAGACGTGAACTGTGATCCAGCGCCCGCGAGAGGCGCCTCAATCTATACATACGGTTCCCCTCGTTATGTCATTTCACCATCAACGTTGTGGGCGTGTGGCGGTGGTGTTGGTTTTATCCGTCACCTACACGTCGGGCGCGTTCCTCGAGCGTACAACGCCTCACTCACTTTTCATTCTCTCAGACGTTTCCTTTTTTTTTTTTTTTGTTAACTGTACGAGCCCGCTTCAACTTTTTTTTTTGTCCTTTCTTTTTTTCTTTGCGTGGCCACTTTGTTTCGGCGCGCACACTGCTATCTCGAATGTCCCGCGTGTTCTTCTCGGGCCGCGACAGCAGCCCATCACAGCGACGAGATCACGCCCGCCTTTTCCACGCTCGCGCGCACACGCGTCGCTTAACGTCGCCGCCGACGTCTCTGTGCCGCGGGGTGGCGCTGGCAGCAGAGGGTGCGCGGTGCGACGTGCACTGTCCGCGCTCACACCGTGCAATTTCCGACAGCTCCACCGCGGCGCCGTGATCTCACGTCCGGCGGCGGCAGCGTGTCATTTGGCCCTAAGTGTTTTTCAGTGACGTGACGACGGCTCCTCTGCTTCACGAAGGAAGGAAGCAGGAACCGCTATATATATATATATATATATATATATATATATATATATATACAAGGGAAAGAAGTGTATACCTAAGGGCTCGTTTGTCCGTGTTTTGACACAATATTAATGAGATATAACAGACACAAATGCCAAGGAATGTACAGGAGAAGTTATTAGAACAAATGTAATGTAAATAAGAATAAGAAAAGTGGGTGAAAAAATAACCAGCCGTGAGCAGGAATCGAACCTACGACCTTCGAATAACGCGTTCGATTCGATGCTCTCTAACCACTGAGCTATCACAGCAGCATTCCCCCCATACCTGTTTTTTGGGGAGTGTTTATGTGTGAATTTAGACGTGCGAGTGTCAGTCAGCGCCATCTGTAGCCAAGCGGCGAGTGTGAAACACCCTTTTATGCGCTTTGTGTGGCGTCACGTAGCACGTGAGCTTATTACGAGCGGGCAGCTGATCAATAGTCCTTCGTGTGTATATGTGTATATGTACGTATATGTATATGTATGTATATATATATATATATATATATATATATATATATATATATATATATATATATATATATATATATATACGTGGCAGTAGCACTGTTGTATGTCGCATACTGTCCACTCAACATCGGTGTGCGTTACCATTGTTGCCAAGATCTTCGGGGAATTCACTTTTCACATCTACATAACATGGCAAAGTGCGCGCAGAGCACTACGAATTACATGGGAATATGGTTCCTAATCGTCGAGGCGCGTAGTGGCGCGGCGTAAGCGTGTGTGCACAACGACTTGCACCTGGCGCTTGTATGTGGGCGGGATTAGCCAGCTTCGGTGCGCACACGCGAGATCGCTACTTATTTAGGGTAGCATCGCGGCGGCTGTTGTCAAGTTGCATTCAGTGGGACGATATGCTGCTCTTGTTCGTCGCGGTGACCGTGGTTTGCCCGTGAGAGATATACAAACGTGAAATACATTTTTAAAATAAAGTATTGTTTCAAAAACTCAATTGTAAGTTATGCGATAATATGTTGATCCTGAAAGGACAATACGGACGTCAGTGTTCGATTCTTTCTCGCGTTTTCTGGAAGAAATGCTTTCGTCCATTGTCCTCCGCGCATCTGTATTAGACATATATTCCGTATGTCTCAAACATCGTGCAATATCGTGAGCGTGCGCAGGGCTTTCTATTAGGAAAAGAAAATCACAGCATGAATGATGATGAGTGGGGTGAAGCGTTCGTCAGCCCGTCCGTGCTTCCGTCCGTCCGCGCGACCATCTGTGCGTCCATCCATGCGTCCGTCCGTGAGTCTGTCCATCCATCTGTTTGTCTGTCTGTTCGTGCGTCCATCCGTCCGTACGTCCGCGCTTCTGTCTATCCATCCGTCCATCCGCTAGTCTATCTGTTCGTCCGTTCGTCGGTCAATCTAGTGAACACTCCAAGTACCGCCATCTCCCATCTCGCATCATCCAATGTGGTACATACCCGTTCTAGAGCGGGTATGTGCCACCGGTGGCTACTTACTACTACATACATACAAGGGATGGACAGACCCACGCCTTAAGGAGCTTCGCCCCTAAAAAAAGCCCCTCCCCCTCTCAGAACCCTCACTCCTCGCAAACTATATATACAACTCCCAACGTTGACTGCTACTGCGGCCCTTGTGGTAAGATCGCGGTGCGAAGTGCGAAGGCTACCCTTACTGCACCCTCCTCCTCGCCTTCGACCTCACGGGCACGCCCAGGTGTGTCTATTTAAGTGATCCCCCATCGAGTGAATATTTTCTTCGTGCGCATGTATACACGCACACGTACGAACACCTGCACACATTGATATAGATTCGTTGGATCTCTCTTCCTATTGCCAAAATAACATCCTATATATAGTTGCACTGATGGAGTATCTAGATGGAACCGTATGCACTGAAACCTACAGAAAGTACAGGCAGTTTTTGAACCATCCGGTAATGCCCCCCCTCCCCCCCCCCCAAAAAAAACGACGCAGCATCAGTCCGTTTAACGACTTTGCCCATACCGTTGCACAATTGAGGAATAACGACTTATGCAGTTACTTGTTCGCGGCTGCAGCTCAAAATAGACAACAAGTAATATACAGGTATTCGAGGGTGAACGCTATTCCATATACTCCGCGTCTTCTTTTCGATATGCATATAGACATTCGCGGATGATAGCAATTCCATATGCACCACGTCTTCTCTTCGATATGCACTCCCCGTGCATTAACCTCTGAACACAGCGCGCACTACATGCTCAGGCAGCTTGAACGTGTGCGCGCTCGCTCGCTTGGTGGCGCGTCGAAGCGCGCACGATCTTTTCATAGACGCCTTGACAGGGCCTCGTTCGGCGAGGCGTCGTGCAATTACGTGGGCGATCATCCATTGGCTTCGTGATGCCTTCCTTCTGCAGCTCGGCTAATTCGGCACGACGTTTTAATGAGTCGCGCTTTCGCCCTCGATCAGGCTTCGCGCGGCGTGCCTGACGATATGTGCAGTGTATACAGTGCGCCTCGATTCTATGTATAGCGTCCCTCTCGTGAGGCAGTGCCCTCCTCCGCTGTCTAGCGACCCGCCTGAAGCGTTTGACGTGCCTTGACGTGTTCGTTGCTCGCGAAGGGCGTTCGCACATCCGGCCGTCCACCACTCGATGCAGATATGCACGGGCCACCACGAGTTGTAGGTTTTCGACTCCGTGTCTGCTGCACTCTCCTTGTATGCTATGTTCGCGCTACAGATTTCGACCTTCAAGTGGCTTGATGGACGTCTGTCTCGTCCAGTGCCTGCCGCTTGTGACAGGCCAGACAAGGTTCTCGTAAGTAGTTAAACGAGCTGTAGTCGCAAGCGCTTGTTTCGTGCTATTGGTCTCTGTATAATGGGGGAGAGTGGGTGGAGGGGGTTGCATTGGCATGCACGTGCGTCCAGGCATTCATGGTGGCCTTCTGTACTGCTTTGGGCAGTTCCTGTGGCATGGAACACTGAACTCTTTTTTTTTTTTGTTGTGGCAAAAGAAGTCGTCGTGAGCAACGTACTATATCCAACTAAAAAAAAACCTATAGAAAGTCATTCTCTCAAACTTTAGTTCACAGTGTTATACGAGGGACTATAAGTGACGCCATACGTATGTGTCATACTTAATTATAGCTAATATGTACCCTATGTATGCATTCCATTATCCGACAAATGACAAGTTGTGCTCTCGGCATTCAGATGGATTCATTATACCCTATAACGCCTATCGCTCTCTTGAGACGATAGCTGCTTTAACTTCATTGATGCTCTCGTCATCTCTGGTCTGATAGTCATTGCGTGCTTTCGCAAAAGTGAATGATGGCGAGGAGTATTTGTTCGGATGACGCTTTATAGCGCAAGCCTATAAAATGTTCATCTCTAGATTTTATAACCGTCGCACGTTAGCTTTGTTTGGATCGCATTCATCGGGTACAACTCTAAAAGCCTTCCGTGCCTGAAGTTTGTGCGTGCCTATTTTGAGTCGCAAAACGATTTCGCAGTGGAATAGTTCCCGAAAGTAATGTTCAATCTTGATTGTTAGTAACTTTCACTGCAACGAAGCTCAAGGTAGATGTTATGTGCATAGACGGCTTGCACTGACGTCGCTAAAACCATCATGTTGCACTACAGACATGGCAGGATGCGAAGTTTGTGATGTGGCGTTGATGTTACCAGTACGTCACACGCGGCGTATCTCGTTAAGTTCATGCACAGAGGTCAATAACGCTTCACAGGTGTGACGTCCTGACATCGAGCCAGGTTTACCGCTGTGAGATTACGTGGCTGTGATGTACTCAAAGCCGCCCTATGGAGCACCAGTATACGTCAAGAACCTGCGTTTATTCCTTCACGTTGGAGCTGTTAAAAAAAACGACTATTGCCTCAAGAAATGGCTACGCAAACCTTCAATGAAATGTCAAAGTTAGTCAGTCGTCCCGTGGAAAAGCTTTGCAACCGCTATAATATGAACCGCTGTTTTATCAGGGTGCACCGTTCATACATAATGACTGTATATTTCATATATTATGTCGCGAACGTAGTGACCTGCGTTCAGGCTATTAATTATTGGTACGTTTCAGAGGAGCAGGGCAAACAAAAGAAACCAAATGATATACCCCTTGACCTTGAGTGTCTTTCTGCGCTGTAGTTTTGTAAGTATAGTTTGTAAAACGCTCAAGCAGCCAGATTAGTGTCGTTTAACTTTGAGTGTCTTTCTGCGCTGTAGTTTTGTAAGTATAGTTTGTAAAACGCTCAAGCAGCCAGATTAGTGTCGTTTAACTACCTTTCCCCATCTTCTTACCGAAATCACCTGTCCCGAGATCTGAGGCAGCTGTTTCCGCCTTTTCCCTTTCCCGACAGGCGCATGTTCCCCGCCTACAAGGTCCGAGTGTCCGGCCTGGACAAGAAGTCCAAGTACATCCTCCTCATGGACATTGTGGCCGCCGACGACTGTCGGTACAAGTTTCACAACAGCCGGTGGATGATCGCCGGCAAAGCCGACCCCGAGATGCCCAAGCGGATGTACATTCACCCGGATTCGCCGTCTACGGGCGAACAGTGGATGCAGAAAGTGGTTTCCTTCCACAAGCTCAAGCTCACCAACAACATCTCCGACAAGCACGGCTTTGTGAGTATGCACCTTTCTCTTCCCCAATAGAGTGCAAGTAGCTTCAGCACGTAACTGCATAGTTTATTATAGTCGGGTACGTCGCGAAAAATATGGGGAGGCTTCGTACTGAGGACCGAAAAGCGGCATCCTATCGCCTCCGTGACTGAACAAATAATCCTCCGCATGGGCACGGCAATGTTCTTCGAAGGTGGGGTCACTATCCGCCTGGCTCGTGACGTCAGTCTGTAGTGCGCGTCCAGTGGGACAGATTTGTGGGCATCAGCCCTTCTGGAGAAAATTTCGCCGTAGAATTATAAAGTTGTACCCGACTACAGGGAACGTGTTACTAAACCAAAACTATGCGACGTGTACGTGGTGCGGCACCTCCCTATTTGTCTCTTGGCGCGCCCTCTGAGCTTTTCGCTATGTTAATCGAGTAGCAACAAGTTTGCGCTTAAAAGTTTTTCGCTATGAACAAATCGGCGTCACTTGCATGGCCCACAACGGGTATACACTATGTTCTGTTGAATGACTGCCACGTGCAGCTGCGTCCTCCTTCCTCTATGAAAGTCTCATATCTTTGCCTTGATTCGATTCATGCAAACGCATTCATGCAAACGCATTAAGATTGCATTCTGGGTTTTATTGAGCTCGTCTGGCTGTTTTTAAAGACCGAATTACCGTGCCTTCCATAAAGGTGAACCAGAGTACCTGCTGTGGAGTGAATCAAGAACGAACGTTGCCCGACGTACATGTCACTCGAGAAGTGCAGATATGAGAAATTATTGTTAGGATCGTTGCTAAGTCAACCCAACAGAACAGAGCCAGAGTGTTGCCCATCGGCGAAGCAAAACGGCATGCTAGTGAATGGAAGTTTTCCTCGAGGATGTGGTGCGCCAGGTTAACTAGATGTATCGCCAAAATGTTGCTTCAGTTTCACTGTACGTCGTTGTTCATTGGACGACGCCAACTCTATTTATAGCATTCGTGCTCAGACGTGTGCATTCATACGTATCATACGATCCTAAACTGCATATGCATGTCCGCAAGACAAAATGTCGATCACGTATGCCTGCCCGTCCGTGGCGAGAACAGGCCGAGACACACGAGAAGGACCAAAAGTCTCCTCCGTGCATTTTTCTATATGTACACGTATGCCTCAGTGCCTAACGTGACTATTTGTATGGCATTCTCGTGGGATTCTCGGTTCCGCTCGCTGTTCACCTGGCTCCTCCGAGTTCACGCACACATGACTCGAGTACACAGACGCGTGTACAGGCGAAGGGAATGGATTGAAGCGCTGCTTGTTTGCACGAAACAGAGCATAAAGCGGAGCCGCTGCACTCAGACCGCCCTGGGGACCTCACTCAGTGGCAGGAGGAAAGGAAAGGACACACTGCCTTTATCGTGTATGCGTAAATCTTCTCTTCTTCCTTCAGCTGTGCGTTTGATGTTGTGCCCGCCTCTCAACGAGTTTGTTTCAGTATTCTAGATGCGCATCTATCTATCTATCTATCTATCTATCTATCTATCTATCTATCTATCTATCTATCTATCTATCTATCTATCTATCTATCTATCTATCTATCTTATCTATCTATCTATCTATATATCTTATCTATCTATCTATCTATCTATCTATCTATCTATCTTATCTATCTATGTATCTATCTATCTATCTATCTATCTATCTTATCTATCTATGTATCTATCTTACCTATCTATCTATCTATCTATCTATCTGTCTATCTATCACATATCTCATCAGTAGCAGCACAGTAGCAGTTGTAGTAGTAGTAACAGCAGCAGAATTACTGGTAGTAGTAGTAGTAGTAGTAGTAGTAGTAGTAGTAGTAGTAGTAGTAGTAGTAGTAGTAGTAGTAGTAGTAGTAGTAGTGGCAGCAGCACCAGCAGCAAATGTATCGTGCTTTATGCCATATAGCTTCCTCGCGAAACTTCGTGAGCTCCCCTTTCGCACCTGGCTCGCACGGGTAGGAAGGGTGGAGAGGACGTTCTTGCATCGCTCACCTTTGTTCTCGCAACTCATGTGACAGTAGGAGAACAACGTGCGATACTATATTAACGTGCAGACGATCCGGCACCCGTGAAAACAATTAGGGCGCGCTCGGCATATCGTCTGTTCCTTTCGAAATTTTCGCTGCCGGTACCGCAAGTCGCCGGTACCTGTCCCTTCTCGCGTAAGTATGCCTTAAAATACCCTTCCGAAAGTCGGCTGGTTTTCTTGTATACCTTTCAGGCGCCTTCTCAAGACATCCCCACCTTCTCAAATGTTCTCTCTTCGCCACTGCCTCAACCTGTCTCCTCTGAAATAAAAAGGAACATAGTTTTGTCTTGCGCTTACGCCTTCTCTCCCTATGCCTTTTGTTCCCACGAGCTGAGCCGCTGTTTGTCCACCAGATGCGGCCACTTACTTCTCGCAGGATGTTTGAGCTCTTCCACTGAGTTTTCCTCTTCCCACCGTCCTTTGTTGAGATGTGGCGGCGCGTTTTATGCTCGATGCGCTCACGATACGGTACGTGTGTGTAGTCGTCTTGAGGTTCTTCGGGCCCTTTGCGCAGCGCACTTATGTTTGCCTGCTCATCTGTTGGCGGTGGCTGTGGATCGTGGGAGGTCAGAGGTCCTTCGCAGGGGTCGCTTTCGGAAGCTTTGGGCCTCTCTACGCCGGGGAATGGCTCAGTAATCTGCAGCTGTGTTACAAGGGGCGGGTCATTCAGTATCGGCAAACAGCCAAAGCTGCCGCGTATAGCTGTTGTTTTCCCATTCATACCGAAAGGTCACATGGTGTTTAATGCATTAGCCTAAGACGACTGCTAGGTGAATGCGACGTGCTTCGCAGTCGGTTGCATTGTCGGCTGTAGATTATATCATAATTTATTCATTGCGTTAAAATACAAAAAATTCGAGAATAATCGAGTATACTTCTTATATGCATGCACCGGCTTGCACTATCCAGTTCACGTCCCACTCTCGCGTGGTCTCACCATGGACCACCGGTTTCCCTTCGGCAATCAGTGGTCACATGTCCCTTCTTGGCATGTCGTCTGGGAGACCTCTCAGTTCTACAAAACACGCATGCCGTCATCTCTCAGCACTTCTGCCTAGACCGACTCGCAAATGGCAAATCATCATAACACGATAGTTCTTGGGCCTGCTGAAAACACAGTGCCTCACCTATTCAACTGACCCCCGCCCCTTTCTCGTAAACATACTTATTCCTTGAGCGGCCCTCCAAACCTGTCGCAGTGCGCTTCTATTGGCTTGTGCCTTGATTAGAGAATCTTTTGACATGTCTCATCTATTTACATAGCACTGGAGGCTTGGAAAAGAGTGAGAGGTCCCGGATGTACTATCGCACTCAATGCGACTTGTAACAAAGGGGTGCGTGGCCTCACGAGCTCCAAGTCCGTTCATGACTTCCTGTAATCTTTATTTTCGCAACTAAGCGCTCTTCTCCCAGGGTGATCATGAGGATGATGCCAAGTAAACAAACAGCATTAAGTTCTTAAAGTGAGGGCAAATGAAAGCCTAATGCACAATGTTACCAGCTCGTAAGGTTACGTTCTCCCATGTGTCAAGTCACATCTCGCTTGCAGCAGTGGATGATTCGTTCTTTTAGATATCTCCAACTCGTGCACGGGAGCTTGTTACCCCAGAGGGTGTCTTCTTTGGCAGCAGTGGGGGGACGACTTTTGTGAGGCGGCCGTTGTTAGCGTCTTGTGTAACGGCGCGGGCTCGGTTGACACCGTTTTGACGCGGCTTTGCAAGGTTGTTTAAGCGCTCGTTTGTGACATCGGATCTGCGTCAGCGCTATCGTATGTACATACTTACCTTACCAAAAATATGTCGCGTCAATCTCATTCCACAACCGGCAGATATTGCAGACTGTCGTTATAAATTCAGACTTCGCACACAAATTGGCCGCAACACCGCGTGTTTTGCCTGAATCTCTTCCTCTAAAGTTCGCCTTATATTGTTGGTCAGTGCAACCAAACGAATCTACTCGCTATGCGGCATACAACTGATACGTGCACATACAAAAGCCAGGTGTATGTTCACTGCAATGTCTAGTATGCTAAACCACACGCATCATCCTAAGCGGCCGAGAGCTCGAGTCTCTCATGAACTTCTAGTACGCAGCTGGGGGACCAAAGGGCCGGTTGTGAAATCAGGTGGCTTCTTCACCGAAGTTCAAGGAGTATGGCTCAAACTCCACCGTCTCAACTGGCGCACCGTAGGCACCGTGCACGTGATGCAGGCAGGCCTGCTCATCGCCGCTTTCCTTTTTCCGCAGCGCACTTCCCCTGTCCACATCACGAAAGCCACTCTCCCCGAAAGGGTTGTCTCACGTGCAGGAGATGGCTTTGAGCCGCGCGGAAAGACCCCCTACGACGAAGACGACAAATGGTGCGCTGTGTGTGCCCGGACGGCCGCTCGGTGCCAGCACTCATCACTGCGACGAGGCCACGTGGCCCCCTGCTCTCGTATAATGCAAAACAGGGACCGACGCGAGATGTTTGCTGGCGCTGCATGCGGCACGAGCCGTGTACGACTTTATAATGCGAGCTCTTTCATTCACGAGAGGTTTTTGAGTGAGCGTGTGAGGCCTTTGAAGTGCAGGAGCGCGCTTGACTCGACGGTTTGCCTCGGCTTTTCGACGTTTCGGCTTCGGTGTTCGATACCCTTGCACCTGTTGCCTGTAGCAGTTGTACTAGAGGGAAGTGGAAGAATGGATTTTCTTTCTTTCGCTCTACATCTATATGTTCCATAATCGAAGGCAGGTGTCAGCGGACGTTAGGAGGTCAGTTCGGCACTTGTTGGTGGATTTCTTTTTTCTTTTTTTAGTTAGCTAGACCTGGCCTTCAAAGCGCAGTTTTCGGCTCACTGAGGCGTGTATCTTGGTCGGGCTGGTGGAGTACAGTCGAGGGTGTTTGGGTGTGAACCACGGTCAGTTTGTTAGTTGTCAGGGCATTGTGAGGACGGTATTTTGATGGAAGACCACACAGGGTGAGAGCTCTACCGCGTCAACTGCAGGAGTTTGCGCATAGTTGATCGCTCCGGAGGGTCCGGATATAGAGGGGGCTCCGCGGAGAGCCGCGTACAGGAGGCTCCACGGGTGTATGCGGCCCTTGGATTTAACGTTTGCGCTCACTTCGACAGACTGCCTTTCGCGGTGCAGCTTTCTTCTATCTTTGTCCTGTCGCCTTACGTTTTCTTAGAGCTAAAAGAATTACAGGACAGTACGAGAAAGCAACACATGATGTAAGGTGAAATGAAGATACCGCAACAAAACGCGTCAAGCTAAAGCAACGTTTACGATAAAACAGAAATACAACATCGATTTTCATGAAAACGTCGCTCGTGTGTGTGTGTCATTTTCGGTACTAAAATCAACACCTGGCATATATCCGTAGACACGTTCTTCTGTGTTACAACGTACACTTGCATGAGGCCATTGACCTATAGCTAGCAACCCAATGGAGCTGTGGGAGACGGTGTGGCCGCGAAGCAACCCAATGAACACAGTAACAGAGGACTCAGTAGATATGGCTACATCAGTATTCTTGCCCTTTATGCCTTTATTTGATTCTTCCGAGAAATGGAACACCCGGAGGCACATGACACTTCTCCGTTCTCTCAATCGCGACACACACACACACGGGAACTTGCCGGGCGTGAACTGCTTGTGTACTGCACGTGACGGTAAACTACCAGCAGTTTGAATAGTTTCTTTAAATGTGTAGATTGTTTCCATTGGCAGCTGAGATTTCGTTCTACATTTTTTATACATGTTCTAACTGGGTGGTCCACACGACAATTTTTGCTTTGGCTCCTTTTTCTTTATTGTGTTTATTTTATATCATCAATAATCACTTAACAATAAATTAAGCTTAACTATGACATATAAAAAAGATGCGCAGCCAAATGGATTTCTGATCGACGTCACGTTCTGTGGAGTAATGGTCAGGGGGTGCAAAATTTTACTGTCGTCCGACAAGCCACACGTCAGGGCGAGGTGGGCGACTCTCATATCGGTATCGCCGGGATGTCAGCTGCTGCGTGGGCCTGCTGGACGGCCCAGAGTTGGTCGGACAGGCGAGAGCTGCGGAGGGCCGCCTCCCACCTGGCCGAAGTAGTATCTGGGTTAGTGTGCATTGCTTTACAACACCAGAGAATGTGTGGGAGCGTGGCTACATCCCCGCATGCAGGGCAAGCGTCAGTGGAGAACACCTCGGGATAAATGGCGTCTAGGAGCTGAGACCCAGGATAGGTATGCGTCTGGAATATATTCTGAGACTGAGGACCTGAGGCCTATATTAAGTTTGGGGTGTCCCCCCAGAATTCGTACATTTTTATGAGTACATGCACGCTCTCACATACACACGCACGAACATACGCCAAAGGGGAGTCCGACCTTCCCCTAAAAAAAGTCGCTGCCCCGCTGGTCACGTCGTCTACGGCATGATTACGTAGCTGAGCAATAAAACGCCGTGGGAAACAATACCTGGAACGCGGAATAAAAACGGTTGCTCAGAAAGGCAAGGGTGTACACGGAATAAAAGAAAAAAATATACGTACAGGCATTCTTCGCGCAAGATGCACTGGCCCCGGGTGGCCCTCTATCGGGGTGGGTGTCCAGTAAACACAGCGGCTGGTGCACAAGCTTGCGTGTGCGAGTGCAAACAAGGGCCACCGGCGTCGTCGACAGGTTTACGGCTCAATCGATCCACGAGGCGCCACCGACCTCCGCGCAAATGGCTGCTTTAAATACCCACCCCGACCGGGCGGCATGCGGCATTCTGTAAGGACCGCCGTGGCGTCGTTGGCCCCATCTCGCAAAGGAGGCCACGACTCCGCCTTGAGCTCTTTCTGTCGCATTCGTGGTTGATGTCTTCTGTGTATACCTATGGCGCCAACTGCTGGTGCTTAGTTTAGCAGATGGAAAGTAGCCTCTTTCTTCTTTCTAAGCATGCCCAGTATCGTCAAGTCAATGAATGTTTGTTTCATGTGTTTGGGCGCATATAGCAACACCTACTTGCGTGCCATGCTCATCAAGGTACCTGGAATGCATATAGGGTGCCCCTGCATTTGAGGGACTGGGCTTCCATTATATAGACGTGCGCACATAAAGCTAAAGTCGGACAATCGCTTCAGTCATTTTTCGTTTTAATCCTTTAAATGTACACACTGGTAGGAAGGAGGCGGAGGAGGTGCCAAGCGATGGGCTGTAGCGCAACTCTCGCAGTTCCATGAATAACCTTTACTAACGCGTAGTCACGCGTGAAGTTAGAGAATACTTGTCCGTACCGCGATTTATCGATTCAAAAACAGCCAGTACAATGAACACACCTAATCATGTCCTGCGTAAAGTGCTAGATATAGCCAGGGAACTACGCCCTTATCATCTGGTTTCCTGGTTATGTCATTTTGTGCGGGAGATGAGTGTACAGAGACGAGACGAGCATCCGTGCACGTGGTGCATAGGCCGGACACGGTTATGCCTTCTATAGGGACTCGGAGATGTTCTGTGAAGTTGTACGCACTGACCGTGTGATATCGTGCGGATGCCATTTCGCCTTGTTGCCAAGACAACTGGCTCGCGCACTTTGTCATATGAATGTTTCTCCTCGTGTTACGTATGTGGGACAGAATGTGCAAAGCTCTTCGTTCGCGTGCGGGTATAGCTTGCCACTGGGCCTGGATTGGCTGAAGCTATTTCTTAGGAGCAATAAGACGGTTTTCTCTCAAGAACTTAAAAAATAGTTCCTAAGCACTGTGTCTCTTAAAAGAGCTATCTCAAAAACAGTATCTCTTAAGAACAGCTATCTCTCAAGTATACTAACGGCATTCTTACGAACAGCATCAAGAGCGCTTTTTGTGGTTTCCACGGGACTTGCTTGCTATAAATAAACGCGTTAGTACGGAACGTGCGCGGGCATAACGAAATTTGAGTTAGGTAGCCCGTATTCTTTAGTAATCTAGCGCTTTCGGCTTTTAAAAAAAAAGTTCCATTCGGTTGGCTGTTAGTGAGCTGTAAATGTTACTTCTACTCGCTGTGGTCGTTGTCTCTGGAAATTTCGGGGTCTTACTGGTTTCTCCGCGTGTGGTTCAGCCTGAGGCTGAACACGACAGGCCGTAGATGTTTCTTTAACAGATATGCACGGTGAGAGAAAGCAGTTACGATTGACTAGGAACGGTCACCTGTTTAGATTGAAACAATAACAGATTGATATAGAGTGATGTTTACAAACAAAAACATATTTACATCGTGTTGCAAAAGTTACCGCCGCTGACCTCGAACAACATCTGAATTCTGGAGGCCCCGATAACTGTTCATAGCAGTCCTCTGCTCAAAAAGGTCACTTCCCAGCGTCGGCTCCCGTGCCGACTCAAAAGTTGCTTACATTCTCTCCTGCAGTCACGTGGTCTCGCCGACCTGGGTCCTATACGTACGGCCGCTCTAAGGGGTGTTCACGCAAGAAAACTCGCCAGGAATGAACTCAGGCGAGATGTCGACATGCTCCCTACATCCGCGAACACGTTTCGAAATAGGGTTTCCAAGTCCACCGTGAGGGCGTGCCGCTCCCGGGGACATCGTCTCGGCCTCGTCTTGACCGTTAGAAAGGACCCTCTGGTCGCGGCTAGTGAGGCGTGAAGCGAATTTATCGACAGGGTGACCTCCACCTGTGCTTCTTATCTAGTCGCTCGGGGTATACGTTAACTACGTCGCGAAGTGAGTCTACGGGCAAAAGCGGTGCTATCAGCCTCTCACTGCTTCGCTGTTTACGCTAACCCTTAGAGGTATCATCACCCGGACTTCTATAAGGGCTGTCAACTGCAGCCGGCTGGGTGGCCGACATTCGCGTCGGCTTGCAAACTACACTGAAGATATAGCTTCAAACGTACACGCCCAGCTTATCCTCGATATAAACAAGTTAACTATAGCACGCGTAATCACGGTTCGCGGACATCTATAGGGCGTTGTCAATTCCATCTTTGGTGTTGTAGACTTTATAGCCACTACAGAGTGCGCGCTTATCTCAGCGATTATACACACGTGAAACACAAGTTCTAAATAACAAAACATACGTGTGTAATACTACTCAGGCACGCGAAAACGGTGAACGTCTCGCAGCTTCGCGTTGTCCGTCGGTTTTATGCGCGAAGTACGGCGTGACGACGTCTTCGCTCCTGTCGGTGAGGTCGGTCGTTACTCGGGTGGCCACCCACCACTTCGTACACTCACTGCACGGTCAACCGCGCGCACTAATGTTGCAACCCCATAAAACGGGCGTTACGCGAGGAACGCCTCGGCACTTACTGATTACTCCTCCATCTGTAAAGGCCCGTTTTCTTTGCTTGCTTGATGCGTGCTGTACAAAAGAGGGGAGGGGGAGCTGGGGCTCCAGGTTTTCTTGCACTGCAGTCCCACTCTGCCTCCTTCTCTGGTCCCCCACAGCTTGGAGGAGCAGTTATACCGCTGGAACCACAGAATGACTTGAGCGGGGCATTCAGTTCATTTAGCTACGGCCTTCCTGGTGCAGATTGTGGCGAGTGGATGCATAGATACGCGAATGCTGAGTGCATGCAGTCCGAGTAAGAGCCGGTGTAATGGAATTCGCAACGTTATGCGCAACCCTTATAACTGGTGTGTTAAAGACGATAGTCTTTCTTGGGATACTTCAACGCAGAAATTTTGGTCTGTCTGTCTGTCTGTCTGTCTGTCTGTCTGTCTGTCTGTCTGTCTGTCTGTCTGTCTGTGTGTGCGTGTGTGTGTGTGTGTGCGTGCGTGTGCGTGTGTGTGTGTGTGTGTGTATGTGTGTGTGTGTGTGTGTGTGTGTGTGTGTGTGTGTGTGTGTGTGTGTGTGTGTGTGTGCGTGTGTGTGTGTGTGTGTTATTCAAAGAAAGAAGAAAAACGTGAAATTTGTCGGGAAAAAGGGGGTGAGCGAAGCTTTGAGTCTGCATGTGCATGCGTGACATTCTTTCTTTCATTCTTTCTTTCTTTCTCTCTTCTTTCCTTTCTTTCTCAATGTTTCCACCTAACTTCTTTCTGCCTCAATGCGCGGGAGCCGGACATCCACCCACTTGCTTAGCCGCGCAACACATCCGTTGCTACAGGCAACAGTGATAGTCGTACGCTCATATGCAGGCAACAATAAAATGTGGGAACGCAAAATGACTACTGACCCGGTTAAAGAATCGATTTGCCGCATTAAAAAAAAGAACGACTGGGTATTGACAAGCTCAAGTTCGACAGAGCATTAGCTACTGTAGAACGGCACATACGAATGCGCATGTGACCTGCGCACCTCTGAGGGCCACATTTCATTACGCTTGCCGTGTTACGCTGTTTTTTTTCTTTTTTTTGCGTACAGCACCGTTACCAAAATCGGTGATTCTAGTACTCCAAAGTTCAAACACTCTCAGTGTTAGATCTGATGATGGTTATATGTGGGGTTTAACATCCCAAAACCACAATATGATTATGAGAGACGCCGCAGTGGAAGGCTCCGTATATTTCGACCACCTGGGGTTCTTTAACGTGCACCCAAATCTGAGCACACGGGAGTGTTAGATCCGCTTGGGACAACTTATTGCTCTCCCATAGTAGAGTACATCCTAGTCTAAATCGTCGAACGTTAGTTCTAAACACTACACCACCCTGACTTTGATTCTCAAACGCAGTCTGCGCTTGGTGGATGTCATTTTGTAGCGCTTCTCAGAGGCATTGCTCGTACACGGCGTAATTTTTGTCGACAAGGTCTTATGAAATGTGAGGCCCACTGGACGGCTTCTTGCTCTCCCATAGTATAGCACCAAGTACTCTAAATCGTTAGCAACTTTTTTTTTTCTGAACACACCACATTCGCTCCGAAGAGAACGATAAAAAGAAACTTCTTGTGATCGCTCAGTGAGCAATCGTTTATGTGTATAGATACGACATACGTCCCAGACTTTCGACATCCGAGATGTAGCGTCCGCTCAGTCCTTAAACGCATGGAGAACGGGGAGAGTGGGCAGCGACGAAAGCTACAGTTGCCAAGGTATACGTATTGGCATGCATCGAGGAGGAAGAGATGTAGGCGTCAGCTTATAGTAATTGCCGTGCTGCCGGATTACGCCTGCCGCTTCTGTTTGGTAAGTCCGGGGCGCAGTTTTCCTCTTTGTTTCTTATTGATCCTTTTTTACGCGCTTCTTTTCTCCCTCTTACCCTGTCTCGTGCGCTTGCGTCGCTAAGTTCTGTACGTGATACGACAGTCTGATGGAGACACCGGTGTAATCGAAGGTTGCCTTATGGACGCGAAAATGGAGTTCTTGAGTGCGCCACTCACGAGAGTGATAGCTTGATTTAGGCCTATCCGCACGCGCGTTTTGGTCTTTACATTGTTAATGCACATGGTCCAGCAATCGGAGAATTTCAGTTCTTGCCACGGGTTTCCTCTTGTTTACGCTTTTACTGGTTATACCGAAGACGCCGATTACGATGGCCTAGATTTACTGTGTATAGTGAATTCAGATATCAGTGTTGCGCGTCTGCCTTGCAAACGCCGCTAGCAACCATGATTTGCTCAGAAGCTGACGCCTCGGGCCAGTTTTTTGTGCGTCTCAACGACGCCGTTGCAGCGAACTAGATTGACACTAGTCATCGAAAGCCAAGTTAACCGCCAATCGTCCACATGTCGAACATGTCGATCGGCAACACGGCAGGTATATCGTGCCCCAAAAACTTAGTGTGGCTTCGCCGCATACCTGTGGTCACTAGCCAGACCTACGTGCAACTCAGCTACCGATAGGTAGCATATACAGTAACTCTATTGACAAAGCTGTTGGCGACGTCTTGTGGCGTATGTCCTGCTACAATTACTTCGGAAAAAGAATCGTTTGCGTCAGTGTTCTCGTCAAAGCCGAAGAAAATAAACTGTGAGTTAATGGTTGTCCAACTGTCAATGCTGTGACCCAGCTCTTAGGTAAATCATGTACGTATAGGTCACTGTCACATTTCCACGTGAAACCATCGACAGAGTTCCATCGCAGCCCCTCCCATGCCCCATTAGCCCACAGTGGTCGTGTCCGAAAGTCAACATGCTTCACGACGAATGTAGAAATTGCAATAAAGCCACGACGTGTTTCTCACAGTACCGTACTTTGTCCTTGGCTTCTCTGAAGTAAAGATGGGAAGAGAACTGTTCTTGGAATGCATTATTGGTGTTCTGTGGCCTCCATTATCGTCAAAATCTCGCGTGGTCATTACGTTATTGCTGAAACAGTTATGGGACAGGCCCTAATGAATAAAAGTATAGGAGCCGAATTTACGTTCCTTCCCCCACTCTCTCTCTTTCTTGCTCCCTCGTGCGTGTGCCTATGTTGGCGATTAAACTGCGGGAGAAGCTTTTCACAAAGCCATCAGCGCTCATTCTGTTAGGTCTGTTCGGCACTCGTTGTTAATGAAGAAAATGACTACAAGTCTTGTCTCTGTACACAATATGTGTCGTGCCTAATCATGCAGGTCAGAACACGTAAATTTAGATGTGTAGGTATTGTTGTTTTGTTTTGCTTTTTTTTTCGCAGTCCCCGTCGGTATTCCTCTTCGTTAGATGTGTAAAAATAACTCCTCGAACTGACCCCACTCCTTTGTGAGGCGATTTAGTTATTTGTTTTGTTGCTCGTCACATCGTCCCTGCTTGTAGGCCTTCTTCTCCGGTGGACGAGGCCTTGTGTTGGGCCTCTGAGCAACGCTAAACCGCGCGGTGCGAAACAAAACAAACTAAACAATGGTCAGAGATCAAAACTGGGTGTAATAGTGCGGACTCGAATCTTAAAGGAGTGAAGTTCGGCAGCTCGAGTCATACTGAAAAGGAAACGAGTTGTCCGGATAACAAAAGTAGGCCAATAGAGTGGTTGTACTTTTTTGTATACTATATATTTTGGGGGCTCGCGTCTTTCCGGAAGTTGTCTCGCGGGCAGCGAAAGTACTCGCTTTCGGCATTATCGATCAGCGAACTGTTCGATGACGACTATCTTAACCAAAGCTACAGTACCTTGACATAAGAATCCCGTTATACATGCTATAGACAGGCCAGGTATCATACTTCACTGTTACAATAGCAGCTGCTTTCTTTTCTTTTACAGATCGCACGGCTAAACACGTCACTATGCTCGGAAGTTTGCGTCTCGTAACGAAACTTTGGGTCAAAATAGATTTCAAACGGTGCGTCTTATCTGTACCTTTAGTCTCGCTTTAGAAGGAACTACTTTGCTTACCGAATGGCGCTTAGGGCTTATCTGGCGCGATGCAAGACGCCGCCGAAGCAACAAGCTTGGCACCGCCTGTAGACCGATCTGTATACTTTGGGAACAGTCCGCACTACTGAAGTCTGGCCGAAGAGTAGGTTGCCTTTCATCGTATTTGCGCTTATACCGCCGTGCTTTCAAGAAAGAACGAAAAAAGGTCAGACAAAACTTTTCAGGAACCATTTCGATGCTTTTCTTCTATCGCATTGCACACTATTCCCTGCTAACTTTTTTCATTCCACCGTGCAGGAATCTTTGAGTCATAACAAGCCTGGCTTGAAGTAGAAACGGGAGCATAAACGTATCGTAAAGAAAGAAAAGAACCAATCAACGATTAAAGAGCAGAGTACTGTTGTGAAGGCCGCTGGTGTAAGATTGACGAGAGACTCTCACGTCTATACGAGGCTCACGACACACGTCAACAGCCTCTGGCGTTTGTGCGTGTGCAGCGCCGATTGTCGCCGTGTACACGACGGATTGAGACATCAGCGATGGGGGAGGGAAAGAGCGGGGCCGTCACGGAGACGGTCCGTGTCGTCCATATACGCGGTTACACGGCGACGTGGCGCGTGCACGTGTACGCACGAAGTCGAGACCACCGCCGGTGGTATCGGCACGGTGAGACTGACAACCCACGAACTGTATTCGCGGACGACGCTCTGTACAAGTGAAGGAAAAGCTGGAGGGGCGGAGCTGCTGCGCATGTGTTACGACGCGGGGTGTAAAAGAACGGGAAACTTTTCAGACGGGGTCGTTTATTTGGTTAACGCAACGAAATGTATCCCAGAGACGATTACAAGCCACTGATTGGTTGATTTATTTATTTATTTATTTATTTATTTGTTTATTTATTTATTTATTTATTTATATGTGGGGGTTAACGTCCCAAAACCACCATATGATTATGAGAGATGCCATAGTGGAGGGCTCCTGCAATTTCGACCACCTGGGGTTCTTTAACGTGCACCTAAATCTGAGCGCAAGGACCTACAACATATCCGCCTCCATCGGAAATGCAGCCGCTGCAGCCGGGATTCGATCCCGCGACCTGTGGGTCAGCAGCCGAATACCTTAGCCACTATAGACGACCGTGGAGGGGCAATTACAGGCCACTGAATGAATAAAACACGTTAACTGTTCTCACGCATTGTAGTGCAGTAATGGCGGCTTAAATTCAAATGATTATTGTGAACGAAAAATCACCCTATTCGCCGATGGGATTCCAACCCACAAACCTAGTCGCTGCTTCGCAATTTAGTTTGAATCATATACGCCACAGTTATTACAGAACAGTTTTAAAGAAGAACTAACGTCTTCTACGCTTTACATGGCCTATAATTGTGTGCTGGATGCATTTCGCTGCGCCACTGCGTAGTCCGGCGAAGTATGAAACTATATTTTATCTTTTGATTCATTGGAGCAGATAAGAAATTCGTCGTATTGGCAATTATATCGTTTTCACATATTGGAGATCAGAAAACTGGAGACAAAGAAAGCGAACACTGTGGTGTACATATTGTGATACTTCGATTTAGTCGTCGTTACACTTGGTAAACACTTCGTCACTGCCTTGATGCAGTGAAATGCACTTGTCGAGACGAGACGCTGACTCCGGCTACGTTGCCCGTTCAAGAACGTTTTCTTTTTATCCTGTCAAGATTTAATCTTCCCCTGGGCTTCTCTTACGTCTGCAGTTCAAATTTCTTACTAACAGTGTGCCGAATTCATAATGGTTTTCGTTCTTAAAAGCAGGTTCCTTGTGATACGTTTTCTAAAAATATTACCATCGTCAAGATCACCCAAAAATTCATCGCACATACGATAACTGTATGTCATTTTTGCGAATGAGGGCCCTTGTTTTCGGTGTTTTTTATGAAAAAAAAAACGCAACAAACGTTGTGGCTTTGTACTGCAGGAGCGCTAAAACAGTATGCTGTCGCAGATTTTTCTCAATTCAGTGCGGAATTCCAGAATCACTCTCATTACCATCGAGAAGTTTGATAACGATCATCGTCTTTCGCACACACTGTTGTCATAGAGGCTGCACGCGGAGTTATTCAATTAAGACCTTTCTTCTAGTGGGCTCTGTCATATATATGCCTGCATACTTCCTCATTTATTCAGGCCACAAACATTATTCAGTTTTTGTTTGCATTTTCGTTCTCACTACACCGCTGTGAGAGATACTTATAGGCCATGGACCGATTAATGATCAGCCCTGTGCATTACATGGTATGTGTCTTATATGTATGCGTGCACAATACTGCCACCGTGTCCTATTATTCTGCCATCTGTGCGCCGTCCGTCTAATGAACAAACAGCTTGCGCCACCTATGTGACACGTCCCAAATCCGCAACTCAATAATAATATCAGGGGTTTAGCGAGCCAAAGCAGTTATATAAATATGAGCCACGCAATAGTGGATAGCGCCGGAAATTACGGGCTTATACGGTGTTCGTTAACGTTTACGCACATCACAGAGTGCATATGGCCCCTCTACCATTTGGCCTCCACCAAAAGCGAATCCGCAACTCCACAATAAGGACCGCCCCACCTCTGCTCTCGACTCTGTAGGTCCGGTGTGCAACTCGCACAAGCAGCAACAACGAAACCAACAATGACAACTGTAAGAACAACAACAACAACAACAACAACAACAACAAAAACAACAACATGAACAACAACAACAACGACAAAACAAAATAACAGTACCCATCTCCATTTTCGACCTCGCGTAATCCTATGCAGCTATCAAGTATCATCACACATCATTTACTTCCCTTTCTAGTCCGTATACACCACTGTCTTCCGGTCCAGAACGCAACACTTCTAGTTTATATTACATTGCTCGTCTTGTGGCTGTTTGTGATCGCGTGATCGCCGTCCAGAGGCGTGCAGTGTACATGTAAGAGCCACGTACACGACACAGCTGAACCACATAAACAGGATAAAGACGCTGAGGTTGAAGGTGTATACAATTGATGCATGATAGCGGCATACACCGAGTATACAGGTAACGCAACTCAGTATACCATGTTTCATCACTTAATTCCAGTGCCGAAAATTTTGGCATGGAGCCGTAGTGCCTCAGCACAGGGCGCGCCGGTCCTCATTTCATTGCGTCATTCGGCAACCGACACGCTTTGTGGAGTTGGCGAGGGCTCCAATCTAAACTGAGCGTAGCTCTTAGCTCATGGCGAGCCAAGTGTTGCGTGCGAGGAGTTCAAAGTCTTGCTGCCCTCGATCATTGTTTTTTCTGGACACTTTGTATATATACACTTCTATGCACATGTGGCGGTGCGCAGTACCACTGACGCTATAGTATCGCAACGTGAAACACAGGCAGTACAGTATTTAAACTGCAGGGGCTCTCGGGTATATTTTGGGGGCCCCAGGAAAGGCTTCTCAAGTTCAGCTAGCGTGGAGAACAATCCACGTAGTTTCGTTTTCCAGCAACATCGTTTGTGATTCAGTCCTGTTAGGTTCAAACTCCCAAAACGATTCAGGGTATGAGAGTCGCTGTAATGGAAGGAGCCGGATAAGTTGGACTACCTGTGATTCTCTTAACGTGCGCTAACAATGCACAGTACACGGGCATGAAACATACCGCTTCGGTGCGAACAGGGACCGCCGTGGCCACGATTTAACAGGCGTCGAGCACGTTCACGTAGTTATAAATCGCGTATAAAGCATGGCTAAGATAGCCAGAACGACAGGGTGCCCTAATTTGATTGTCCTTTGTGTAGCACTCCACTGTACTTTCGCACATTACTATAACGAAAAAGATATTGTAGTATGTACAAACACACTTAGCTTGTGCAGCAGCTGCACTTGTGCGATGAACAAATTTGGTACCGACGAACACCAGTAATATTGCCATGGTTATAAAGAAAATAAATAATAAAAGAGTGAATAGGGCGCGTAATTTCGCGCTTTGATGGCAGCGTGACAGGCCTATAACTGCCGCGACATAGCCGCAAATGCCGAAAACTGAAAAGGAAAAACAATATAGTAAGGGATAAAGGGCTGATTTACAAGTATATGTACGGCTTTTATTATTGCGAAACGTGACACAATATACGCTTTTTATCACATAGAGCTTTAATCAAAATAAATCAAACATCAAATATATGTCTCGTGTAAAGACATGAAATGACGGGCTTCCGCGCATGCGTGCGACCGTCCTGTGACAAGGCAGGCAGGCTGTTGTGTACATTCACGCATCCAGTCCCGAACAAATTCAAATCGTGCGGCTGCAATTGCTGCAAGTATACACGATGGGAATGTTGAGACTTTCACAGAGTTCGAACTCTTTTTGTCTCGCGCTGGAAGTGCTCCAGTTACGATGGAATAGCCGAGATTTTCAGATTTTTCAACTCTATAGCTGGTTCTGGCGATTCATAAAAATGCAGTATTTTTTTGTTGATTGAATGCCTTAATTAAGAACAACTCATGATTGTCATTACATGACGAGCTATGCAGAGCATATGGTGGTCAATGGGCAGTTTACGATGAATGACTTGAGCAATGAGTTCATTTTCAATTGCCGCCTCTCAAATAGAAACATCCATTGCGTTAAGAGTGCATATCATATCGGGTAATGACGCGTTTCAGACTTTGGATGCACGTTGTATGTGAAAACAAAACTAAAATTGCTCGCATGATATCGTGCGCGCACGTTGCGGTTACACGGCATATAGATGTTGCACGGCATACAGACTTCGCGTTATTTATTCAGGTTAATATTTCATCATTGCAAGAAGATAAAAAGTTTTCTATACACACCGAAGCCTACAGGAACCCGTCTCTATGGAGTATTTACCGCTCCTGATAATGCCCTGCGTAAAGTGCTGGGTATAGCCAGGACATTATACCTTTTTGTTTAATTTTCCCGGTTTTAACTACAGTACCTTAGCAGGGATTTACTAAAGATGCACGTTTAAGGCAACACCTTGCTAACGGCGTTCGAGATGCAGTATGCACGAATACTTAAAAATGACACAGGCCGGAGCGCTTAGCAGTAACTGAAAATTGCTAGTAAGCAAACTTTCAGTCGCCAGTAAGCTCTACGTCCTGTGTCCTTTCTAAGTCTTCGTAAATATTGCGCTGGTTTTATCACGAACCTTTACCAACGTGCTCAACTCGCAGTCATCCTAAATGTAATGCCGGGAAGTGGTTAAAAGCCGAAGGAAGAACTGCAGAAGAATCCACTACGTATAGCTGTTATACAGTTCTCGTGCGGGTCGAAGCTCGCCATATAAGTGTGCTAAGCTCCCGTGTAGAAGGTCAGGATTGATTGATATGTGGGGTTTAACGTCCCAAAACCATATGTGATTATGACAGACGCCGTAGTGGAGTCCCCCGGAAATTTTGACCACGTGCATGGGGTTCTTTAACGCGAACCCAAATCTGAACACACGGGCCTACATTTCCGCCTCCATCGGAAATGCAGCCGCCGCAGTCGGGATTCGATCCCGCGACCTGCGGGTCAGCAGCCGAGTACCTTAGCCACTAGACCACCGCGGCGGGGCTGTAGAAGGTCATGATTTCCTTTATAATGTGATCCTCACATAGGAATCGCGTCATGCATATGCACTAATGGAAAAGAAATCTATGAATGAGGAAAAGAAAAGTGAACGCTAGGAAAGGCGGTGTACTACAATAGCGTTAACTGTCACTATCCTTGGTTGCCAAAAACCAGTCAACGATTTAGCGTGAGTGATTTCGTGTAAGCGTAAGTGCTTGAGGCCAAAGAATGTCGATTCCTCGCACTTAAGGCACTTAAGAACGTCGAGTATGTGTGCCTTTTGTTTTGTTTTTCAACGCGAAATATGAGGAATTGTTTCTAAATGCGTGAAGGGTAGACTAGACGACAGCCGTAATGGTACGGAATCGTCACTGCAGCCAAGCCGAGTATATATTGCCACGATTTAATTTGCCTTTTCATTAAATAAATAGAAGGCCATACATACATAAACCATACATAAACCATACATAAACAAATAAATAGAGGCCATACATTGTGACAAGCAAATAGCATCTTTTAATAGTGGGGCTGTTAAAGCTGTTCGTTGCACCGAGTACTGCGAACAGAAACGATCATCATCATGAAACTGCTACGCGCGCTGCCTTCGGCCTCTTTTATCTGTCAGTCCTCTTCTCATCTTCTGCTGCGCTTTCAAAGCGCGTGCGCCGATATCTCCTGCACTACTTGTAACAATCTTGATAAGGGAGATGAGAGCACGACACCAGGGAGAGAGAAAGAGAGAAAGAGGCAATTGAGAGATATAGAGAGAGGTACAATAATGAGGCGGCGGCATTCAAACCCGTGTACCCACGATCTAAAGGCGAGCGTCGTAACCACTCGGCTAACAGAGCGTAGCATAGCCATGCACGGTATCGCTAAAAGAGCATAGCATAGCCTTGCACGTTATCGCTAAAAGAGCATAGCATAGCCTTCTACGGTGTCGCTAAAAGAGGATAGCATAGCCTTGTACATTATCGCTAACAGAGCATAGCATAGCCTTGAATGGTATCGCTAAAATAGCATAGCATTGCCTTCTACGGTGCCGCTACAAGAGCATATATCATAGCCTTGTACAGTATCGCTAACAGAGCATAGCATAGGCTTGTGCGGTATTGCTGACAGAGAATAGCATAGCCCTGTATGGTATTGCGTAGCAAGGGGGTAGAAAAGGCAAGTGAGCGTGAGGAGAAGCGTTGTGAAATTAGGGAGGAGAGGAGAGAGTAAAGCACAGTACGTACAGATTGAAAAAGAGAGAAATATCGAGAGAGAAAAGAAAACAGGGAGAAATATAGAGAATAAAAAAGTTATAGAACTAGAGAGAGAGTAAATTATGATTGATTGATATGTGGGGTTTAGCGCCCCAAAACCACCATATGATTATGAGAGACGCCGTTGGGGAGTGCTGCGGAAATTTTGACCACCTGGGGTTCTTTAACGTGCACTCAAATCTGAGCACACGGGCCTACAGCATTTTCGCTACCATCGAAAATGCAGCCGCCGCCGCCGGTATTCAATCCTGTGACCTGCGGGTCAGCAGCCGTGTACCTTAGCCACTAGACCACCGCGGCGGGGCATAGTAAAGTATGGATAGAGGAAGCAAAAGAGAAACAGAAACTGAGAAGAGATATGAAATAAAAAGGAAGAGAAGGAAATAGAAAAATAAAAAGAAGCAGAGAGAGAGAAAACACACAGAAAGAAGGGAGTCAAGAAAATGAGACAGAGGAAGAAATAACGAGAAAAAAAAAACGAGGGAAACAAAGAAGGTTACCTAGCTCCGCAGTTTCTTCAGCCTGGGCGCCCATTCTGCTAAGCTGGCTTAATGCCCCCCCCCCCCCTTTTTTTTTTCTTAGCACAAAATTTAACCGCCAGCTTGAGGTACTCGTATATTTTTTTGCTTGTTTTGCGTAGTGTGACGAGGGTTTAGATCAGGGTGATGAAGTGGCCTTGGCCGATGACGACGCGATGATTTTATGACTGGACTACATACGACGACAAAAATAACAATAAAAAAGCAGCGAACAAACGCAACAAACGTGGTTTCGTAAAGCGTTAAATAATGCTATCATCACGAAAGTAAAATATCGACAATAAGCAAAACGGCAAGTCGTTATAGCCTTTAGGGAAACCGTAAGTTATCGCACGTCGCGCCATTCATTATTCAACAGAGCGCAGCGTTTTCCGTCTCCTCAAGGCGTGCGTCCTTCCTTAGCGGCCTCACATGCGCAGCCTAATAGCTTCCGTGTTGGCTGTCAATACCTGCGCGATTGTATATTAAGATGGAAGCTTTAAAGGGCCCCTAAGCCCCTAAGTCATGTGGGGTTTAACGTCCCAAAACCACAACATGAATATGCGAGACGCTGTACTGGAGGGCTCCGGATATTTCGGCCCCCTGGTGTTCTTTAAAATGCACATGCATAGACGTAAACATGCATAAAGTTAACATTTTCAGGATGGAAAATTATTTAGCACTGCGCGTTAACTCATCCGTTGTCAGTGAGCGGCTCGTCTCGTCTTACTTGCGCGCCACCTTTGCTTGTCGTTTCCGTAAGGATGAACGAATACAAGTGCCCAGTTCAGCTGAAGACAGAACAGTTGACATATCCGTAAACAAGGGAATCGAACCTGCTACATCGTTTTCTACGTATCCGACGCATCGATGTTTTTAATGCACCACGTCAAGCACCAAGTGAGAATTACAAGGAAGCGGTTACGATGTAATGTACTACACCCGTACATGAGATCCTAACCGTCCCTCTGTAATTCGGGCTTTGTGCTCTTCGAAGTGAGTACACTGTGGATCTGCTGAGGTGGTCTAGCGACGGCGCTCGGCTGCTAATCCGAAAGTCGCTGGTTCCGTGCCGGCCGCGGTGGTCGCATTTCGAAGGAAGTGAAATTCCAGAGGCCCGTGTGTCATGCGCTTTTGATGCACGCTAAAAAGCATCAAATGATCGAAACTTCCGGAGCACTCCGCTTCGACGTCTCTCTCAATCAAATCGGGGTTTTGGCGCGCGAAACTTCAGATATTACTTTTAAAAAAGAGCACACTGTGGAGTGCAGGAACGGCGGTGGTCCTGAGGTACGGTGTAGGGGACCCGGGGCCTGCGCCTGGCCGCTTTTGCCGGCGAGCCACGCTGCCGCCACGCGGGTGGAGAAAGCCTTATCCGCTACAGATTCCGTCGAACGATAAGCGAGACAAGGGCAATTTACAGCCGCCGTCGTCGCGCTCGGCGGCCGCTCAACAGGAGCGCCCAAGCAGCACGACGACGGCTTCCCTTTCCGATCGATTCCCTGAAAACCGGCTGCTCCACTCTCCACGGACGCGGTCTCCGCTGTGCGAGCGCGAGCTGCTGTGGCGAGATGCTACTCTGTGCGCTGTTGTTGCCTACTTGAGTGGTTGCGTGTACGTTTCATATGCGATCGCGAACAAGCGGTTTTTTGATACCGCGTGGAACGAGACATTGATAATGACAATCTTGTCAAATATTATACAAAGTACAGTGCACAAGTGCAGTAGACACAAGTAAGGGGCAGGGTCGGCAAAAAGGCAAATTAATGCCGGACAAGGTGCCGTAACCTGTCCCAGACTATAAAGCGCAAAAAAAGCAGTAATGTACACGTAATTAAAATGTCTTAACAAAGAAGCAGCTGCATTTACAAATTTTTTATAAGAACTTGTAAGAAAACGTTAGATGAACATCTTATTAAGTACAGACCTGTCTGCAAGACTGAGTTTATAGCAAACAAAGCAAGGAATATATGAATAAACCCAAATTTATTGAATAACAAACCAATTTATTAGAACTCATTAATGAAAATGTCACGAGTGTATACACTTCAATTACAAATACAACCTGTGTGATACCGCAGAAAGAGGAAAAATTATTCTTGGAGCCCTACTAATCTTAGGGCTTTATGTCTCGAAACAAGAGCTAAAGTAATCACCAGGCTGACTTGGTGTCCAAAAGACACGATATTATTATGAGAGACGCCGCAGTGGAGGGCTCCAGAAATTTCGACCACCTCGAGTTCATTAACGGGCCCCTAAATGTAAGTGCACAGACATACAGCATTTCGCCTTCGCGGAAAATGCGGTTGCCGTGGCCGGTGCTCGATCATACCACTTTCGGGTGAGCGGCCGATCACTATCTCCACTCGACCATCGTGGTGTTTTACCGCGTACGACAAAAAAATTTGGTAGGGTAAGTGATGAAGGACTCCTTTTCCTTGTTATATACAACGAAGTGCAATAGACAATGAAGCCAAAGAAAGTACACGGGTATTGTTTGTAGTTTAACAGCAGTATGGCAATTATCACATAAATGTCAAGAAAGTAGCGTGGACGAAAAGATAGGTTCGCACTATTATGGGACGTACGAAGCACCTTCGCGTAACGCGTCCGGTCCACTGTTTGTTTCGTTCAGTTCTATAAAATAAATTGAATGATGGCACATCTATAGAAGACGCTTATTCGTCCCTTAGCTGCAACGCCTCCATACGTGCACTGATAGTTGCCACACGTCAAGGTCGTGTGTATAGGGCAAAGCAGCACCTGTACTTGGACGTCAGCTTACTTAATAAATAATAAAATTAAGTGTAATTTAGAAACGAGCGTCCTTTTTCCTTCTGGATAACCACCCAAAGCTCTGCCCATCTGTCGGCTTACAAGTTACGGGAGAGAACTCTAATTTTTCCTCCACAAGTCTCGGCAGCGCTTGTTTTCGAATACCTATCTACGTCACTTTATGAGTGCGAGATAGTCCACACACATGGTGGGAATTTGTGGGTGTAAAGAAAATATTGAGTCCTTGCGAATGTCGTTGCTTCAATTTCACGCCCGAAGAACTCCTCAGAACAGCGTGTCGTCGCAATATTGCCAACTTTTCCCTTACGGCAACTAGGAGCCACATTAACAACCTTTGACTTCTCTGAAACGCTCATTCTCGCCGGCTTTGCCAGTGTTACGTCTATGGCACAAAGATTTTAATTTTTTTTTATCTTAAAAGCAAGCGAGACATTAGAGAGTTTTAGTACAGCGTACGCTGCGTACGTGGCGGCGTTGCGTACGTAAGGACGCCACGTTCTGCGTAGTGCGCATGCGCAGACCGCAACGCGCACGTATCGCGTTACGTACGTAGCCGCTACGTACGCACGCATGAGATGCGTGCGTGCGTACGTATGAGGTGATCGCGCCGCTCTCGAACAAGTTCGTGACAGCGCGAGACTTCGTTTTGCAAAATGGCGGCATCGAAGGCAAACACCGACCGGCTCTGTGGCTTAAAATATGGCCATAATCTGGTTATAACACTTGGATTGGCTCACATTGGCTGTCAACAACACGTACTTCTATTTTGATCTACCGATGACGCAACACGCTTCACGCTCGTTACGTACGCGGGTACTACGGCGTACTAAAAGCCGATTAGTGGCAAACGACGCCACGTAACGCAAGGCGCTTGCGTGATGCGTACGTATAGCACCATTCCGCAGTACTAAAACTCTCTATTTCTGCAAACACGAACCTTTGCAGTTTTGGACCCTGGTCCCAGTCGTCATAGGCCCAAATCACTCTACAGGCACTCAAGTCTCTCTCCCCTCTTCTCTTAAAAGAGTTTGAGAAACATTAAAAAAAAGTGACCCGCCCGTATCTGCATGTTACACAGCAAATGTCGTCGAAAGACAATAGTCTTGTGTCTGGAGAGAGTGAAGAAAACGTTTATTTGATGTTTTGCGCAAGAAAATCGGTGAATGGTATTCTGGAAGCGCTGCGTTAGAGTGCTTCGAGCGTGCAGCGGAGGCGAACGAGCGCATCAAGTCACGTCACACATGACACATGAGCGCTATCTGGCAGTTATCTTGGAAAACGAAGTGCATGCACTTGTCTCAAAGGTGATAAGGTGTAGAACGCAAGGCGATGGGTAGGGGCCACCACCATGTCGTCTTAGCAAAGCGTTGGAAACACTTTCCTTTTCGAGCAAGTGTTGCCTGGTCAGCGCAACGTGATAATCGCTACGGTCCTTGCAAATGCCTATGTATGCTTTTTTCTAGTAAGATACACACATACAGAATATTTACGTGTTGTTATGGAGGCTCAGATATGCGCAATAATTGATTTTTGATTGACAATCACACAAGTATGAACGCTGAATCTTGAGCAATATTGGTGGGCGCTGTGGATGGGGTCGGCCGTTTAGAGTATCATTTGGCGGCCACTTTGGTGCCGTTTAGGGTACCGTTAAAGGCAGACAAACAGACAAATGTACAGACAGACAGACATACCAAAATTTTTGCGTCGAAGGTCCCCAAAAAAGACTATAGTCTTTAATAAAGTGTGTAGGTATAGTGTCCCTACTTTTACGCATGCACGTCTTTCCTGTCTTTACCCCCTGCCGCATGCAGTGCAAATGTATTGATGGTTTACACATGACGTCACAGACGCACAACATGGCTGCAACATGGCGGCTTAGATGACGTCAAGGCAGTATAAGAACGTGGCGATCAACCTGCTTCAATATGGTAAAGTCGTTGTTGTAGGAGTATTGGACGTCTGTGAATGAATAACTAAAGAACCAGTATGTGATGGGCTGATAACTGTAACCAGGCATCACGAAGTTAGCGTCCCACCGTGTTGGTGCTCCAACGTGGCTGCTTTGCGTCAGCGACGTCAATAAAAGCGATCTATAGCCAACCACACTGTTTAACGTGGTTCATCTTCATTATCTCGCTTTATCTCTCGGTCCCTCTTGCACCTAGTTTCCCTTCGTCGAAATGTTTCTTTAGATAAGCGAATAACACGCGACTGCGTGGCTGTTCAGTCGTTTTTATGTCCCCGTTTTAAGTTTGGGCCACGCGCTCTCGAAGCACGAAGCGCCGCCGACACGCAGCAAGCTTATTATATTCCACGCCCTAAACGCTCTCGCATTCGAATCCCTTCACGAATCGCCATTGCGCGATACGTTTTAGCGCGAGTGACGTTTTTTTTTTATTTTTATGTACTGCATTCTGCATATATCTGTTTAGGCTTTACACGTACGACAAGAACCAAGTAAGAAAGAAGGAAAGAAACGGCGCGACATCTGGTGTCGCATACTCAACCCGTGTGCAGTCTTAGTGGAGGTAGGAATACAAAACGGGCTTACACTTCCCGCACGCGCGCACACAGTGCGAATAAAGTGCGTTGTTCAGGCTTTTTGCTGTTTGCGTGTGTATATGTGCGTGTTTATTCGTCGCGCGCGGTATAGGGGAGATGGGGAAGAGTGAGTGTGGAGGAGCGATATAGGAGAGTGAGTGTGCAGTATAGGGGAGAGTGAGTGTCGAGAAAGAAAAATGCGATGTGCAACACGCGGAAGATTGTCGTCGCAATCGCGTCGTCCGAAAGATTAGCGCCTGCGCAAGGCCTTCTTGTTCTTCTTCGTGCTCTTCGTCTTTCAGGTAAACGACTTGGGGAGAATGGGAGAGTCAACGGCAGGAGCTAACAAACACCTTTACCCGTGTGCCTCCGCGCCGGAGGCTGCCTGCGCAGTACAGAAAGAAAACCACGCCGGTCACACCGACTGCGCTGCTTATATATAGGAGCTTCCGCGTGTGCTCCGCGTAGGAAGTTCGCTTCCCCGGATGTTGATGCGAGCGAACAGGCAAGCGCGCCCGACGCGTCTATCGTAAGCGGCTTTGCTGCAGAAAAGCTGTTTCTCCCGCGGGAGAGTTTGCGAGCGAAGTGGAAAAGAAAAAAAAGCAGTATAAACCCGCTCGAACAGCTCGCTGCGCATTCGGGTGTGTGATTTGAGTCGCTTTTTTTTTTTCATTTCTTCCTTCTCTAGCCGTGTTCCTTTTCCCCAAAGGCCGGCTCTCGTTTCGGTTGTTCGTCGAATCGCGCGTGGGCGGGATCGATGTATGACAGATTGATTTAACTGTTGAGATTTCTATCTATCTATCTATCTATCTATCTATCTATCTATCTATCTATCTATCTATCTATCTATCTATCTATCTGCCTATCTATACATCTATCTATCTATCGATCTATCGATCTATCTATCTATCTATCTATCTATCTATCTATCTATCTATCTATCTATCTATCTATCTATCTATCTATTATCTATCTATCTATCTATCTATCTATCTATCTATCTATCTATCTATCTATCTATCTATCTATCGTCTTCTACGTAAGCGCTGTTAGCGGGGCATCAGGACATTAGGCCTGTATGGCTGGGCTAGATTTTTTTATTTCAGGACTAGTGGCGTGGCAGCTCATAGCGCGACTGTGAAGCTGCACAGTTATCGTCTTAAGAACGTAGCAACGGGTCATATTTGAATCTCACTACATACTATAAAAAAGGTGTCCTTTAAGTCTGCTCATGAGAGTCGGGGATTAACACCCTTTTCAGAAGTCGTGCGTGCCATGACTCTTGTAAAGAGAGTTAGTGTACCTCTTTAGAGGGAGTTGTCAATTTGAGACTCTCACATATATAAAAACAAAAGTTAAAATTATTAGAGCGTATGATTGTGTTTAAGGTTCAAGGGTGGTGCCGGTTTACCTTATTCATTCGATTCAGTCGTTATTCTTATATACGTTCGAACGTAAGTGCGTTATAGAGGTCAGTGGGTATAATTGTAATGGTAAACCGAAGAAGACACATGTTCAGAACGTGATGGAGGCTTGAAGTGATGAAAAAAAAAAATCGTTCAACAAGGAAGTTATCTGAAAGCAAAAGTGCCGACCTGTGGACTTGTATTCATCAGGGCAGCAGGGGTTTTCACAGCAGAGTGTTTACGTATGCCTTGCTCACTATCTCCCCAAGCTCAAAAAGTGGAGGAGAAGAGAAAGCTCGAACAAGAAACTAACGTAAGCAAAAGAGGAGGCTGTTGAGGTTGGAGTCTTTTTTTCATAGCACTAGAATGTCTGTCTACTTAAGCCAGTCGGTACTTGTCCACAGAAAACAAATAGCTCAGACTGGGCGAAAAAAAGACCGCTTTCGACCACTGCCTTATTTCGCGCATGGATTCAGTATAAATAAACACATGGAACATAAAATGTACGAGGGACACGACAACAATTCTAAGTCGGAACACCGGACGAGATGACAATGACAAATACTTCGTTTATCAATTCCAAAAAAAAGTTATCAGGGGAGGCCTAGTTCTTCCGAGTAAATTGGTAGCTCCATACAGGACGTAACCAGGAGACGACATGGTGCCTCTTAACGGTGTGTATAGTTCAAGATATATGTCCAAACTTCGCAGAGCTTCGTCCCACTTCCTGTCACTGTGCAGAACGCAGCCGACATTAGATTACGTATCTGTGCTAATAAATACAAACGGCGTCCATAAGAGCAGTGAAAAAAAAAAAAGCTAGTATTCGCGTAAAAAGGTATGCCTTAGCCCATTTGAATTTCGTTCTGTTGCTTACCGTTTTCTATTGCCCTTTCGCTGCTTCGCATGCATGAATTCTCCTCCTCCACTTTTCAGCGTAAGGGGAGAGTGACAAAGGCATATCACAAGCATGCTTCTAGGGTTATAACCACATGCACGCGTCACAACGCGTTAGCACCGGGCGTGTAGAATCGGCGTCGCGTCGCGTTCCTGTGGAGGGAAAGAAAACGCAGCTTTGAGTAGCTGCTCGCTCTTGCTATTCGTAGGGAGAGGGCATGTCTTGCGCTGACACGCTGTAACGCCTACGTGTGGTTAGGGCTTAAGGTATACCTTGAGTACTGAAGGCATGGGTTTGGTTCTCTCTGTCAACGGGATTCCTTTTTCTAACAAGAAGAGGTATATTCCATGACCTGCTTGGTGTTCTGGGTACTCTTATCTCAAGTGGGTGTCCTCTCACTTCGGCCAGCTTCTTTTACTCTTCCTTGCTTCCCTCCTTGCGATTAGGCGTCTTCCCTCTTCTGAAAACCGTGAGCAGTTTTCAGTCCAGACGCAGACTCGTCCGCTTGTCAAAATGCTAGCTCCAGCAACATTCCCTTATGAATGCGGAGCATTTCTTAGTCGCACAATGTCGTGCTTCGGCGTCGGCGCCGTCCACATCCCCACTGCGCATGCTCAGCTTGTCTCGCGCCTCGTCTCACCTCCCTCGACCGCGAATGGTGTGTATTGTTATGCCAGCGAGTCCTCGTCAAACGACCGTGCCTCTGAAAAAGGCAATCTGGGTCAAGGCCAGCCCGCCGTCTGCCCGACGCGAACATCTCAACGGCGTGAACACGCGCGGCGCCTCTCTCGCCCACGTGCATTGAGTCATCGGCGCACGTGACAGCGAGCCGGCGTTCTCGTGCCTGGTGGTCTGACGCATGGCGCGGCGACCCCCCATTGGCGGAATCTGCTCAGACGACCCGCGGCGCTTCTGATTGGACACTTTGGTTGGACCCGGTGCAAATAAAAGAAGCCCTGCGGCGCGTCGCGATCGGCGGTCCTATGTGAGAGGCGTCCCCGTGTCGGAGTGCCGACATGTGTGTGAGTCAGCGGTTTTAGGCGAAAGGCTGACCTATGTGTTAGAGAGAGGAGCTCGGCTCTTCGAGTCTCTGCCGGCCCCAGTGCCGAAATTGTAACGCCTCTGTATATATGCTGTACATAAACCTTGTTTAACTCACCGTCGTCTCGTCCGCTCGTCTCCTCAGCTCTGCGCAGAAGCAGTCGCGAGCTGAGAAACATACGCTACCAAACGGCTGGTGACCTTCCCGGCGGGGTCGAAAGCAGTGGCGCCTCCGGGACCGCGTCGGCGTCGCCGTCTTTCGCAACAGTGGTTGGCAGCTGCGGGATCGGCCGGCGTCAGCGACATCGATGCGGTGAGTGCCTGATGTTTTCCCCTCAGTTCACCAGACTACTCTAGCTCAGGTTGTAGTAGTTTAGAGAAGGGCTGTGTGAAGCATTAGAGTGAGCTTTGATCGTTTCAAGCAAAGTCGAAGTGCTTTGAAACCAAAGTTAATGCGGAGGGGGTAAACACGGGAGAGTGAAAAGTTGCTTGCGCGTCTTGCTAGTTGACTTATAGTGGGTACGGCAAGTAAATTGTTAACAGGGGCAAACAGCAAGAGGCTAGTGTGAACGATGGAGAACCTTAAAGTGAAGGAACTCATCGAAATTTGTGAGGAACTCGGCATTACTTTGGGCCGTGCGAAACGAAAGCAAGCGATCCTTGAGATCATGAAGGATGAGGGAGTGTCGGCTGAGGAAGTCGATGAGGCCTGGGTGGATATTAAAGCACGCCGTGAGGAGGCTGAAAGGCGAGAAGTAGAAGCTCGCGAACGTGAGGAGGCTGAAAGGCGAGAAGCTCGTGAAGAGGCTGAAAGGCGCGAAGCTCGCGAACGTGAAGAAAGGCGCGAAGCTCGCGAAAGTGAAGAAAGGCGCGAAGCTCGCGAACGTGAAGAAAGGCGAGAAGCTCGCGAACGCGAAGAAGCTGAAAGGCGCGAACGTCGCGAGGAGGCCGAGAGACAGGAGCGCCTCGAGATGAAACGAATAGAATTGGCAATCCTACAGTGTTCGCAGGCGCCTAGCGCAGCTTCTCCGACGATTCAGGTCAGCGGCATTAGAATTCGGGATCAACTGCCACCGTTCGTAGTGGGCGAGGACATGGCGAAGTATCTCGTCAAGTTTGAACACGTCTGTGAGCGAAATGCTTTGGAGCAGTCTCTTTGGGCGCGGAACCTGCTAGCTCTTCTTCCCGGCGAAGTGTCCGACGCGATAACTTGCTTGTCGAGGGAAGCGTTTGAGAGCTATGACGAGGTTAAGGAAGTGCTCTTGAGACGTTATAAGTTGTCACCCGAGGCTTTCAGGCAAAGGTTCCGGTATGCTGAAAAGGGGAATGAGTCACACGTTGACTTCGCGTTTCGTCTTAAGGCCGATTTAATTGAATGGCTCAAGGGCGAAGGTGTTTATGACGACCGCGATAGAGTGGTGGAATGCGTTGCATTGGAGCAATTCTACCGCTGCATCGAGGATAATGTCAGGCTTTGGCTGCAGGACAGACTTGGGGAAGTACAGTTAAATAAGGCAGCTGAGTTAGCTGAGGAGTATTATACTCGCCGAAAGTTGCATAGCAGGGCAGTGCGCGTTGAAAAGGATGAGAGAAAAGAGAGCTTTTCAAGGAAACCTGATCAACGGAAACCCGTTCCGCACCGTAATTTCAAAAAGGACCCATCTCTTACTAAGGACAGTGTAGGGGAAGGGCAAGCAGAAGCGGAGAAATCGAGTGAGGTTTCTACCACACAGGCATTTGAATCGGAAAACAAACGGAAGCCGCTAATCTGCTACAACTGTAAAAAGGAAGGGCACATCGCGAGAAACTGTCAGGAAAAGTTTGCCTTCGCAACGATCCGAGAATCAGAGAAAAACATTCGGTTGTTGGAGCCGTATCTCCAAGAAATTAGGGTGAATAAGAAAACGTGCCGAGCACTTAGAGACTCAGCGGCAACCATGGACGTTGTCCATCCTTCATTGGTGTCTCCGGATGACTTCACAGGAGAATGCGCGTGGATCAGGCAGGTCGCCGAGGAGCAGAGTGTTCGCTTACCAATCGCCACCGTTGTCATTGAAGGCCCGTTCGGTAAGCTTTGCACCGAAGCAGCTGTGTCTGCCGCGCTGAACGATCGTTTTCCTTATCTTTTCTCCAACAACTCGGAGCAGCTTCTCAAAGAGCAGGGCAAATCGTTCTTCCCCAACTTAGCGTGCATGGCTCTCACGCGATCGCAAGCGCGGAAGCTATCGCGGCAGCTTGATCTGGTTCCATGCGGTGAACTCTCAAGTGACCTTGTCGGCGGGTCGACGGAACCCCAGAAAGGAAAGTTTCCGCATGAGTCATGGGAGCAGTCACGCGAGCGGCCCGTCGTCGACACGACCGGCGCGGTTTCCGGAGAAAGGGGAGACGACGTGGCGCCATTGAGTCAGAGCGAGAGGGTTGCAACGCTCTCGCCTGTAGCGGAAAGTTGGAGCGAGCTGCCGAGAGTTGATCGAGAGACGCTCATTGGAGAGCAACGTGAGGATTTCTCGATTGAAGCGCTAGTGGAAAGCCAAATTGAAGCGCGAGTGGAAAGCCAGGAAAACGCGGCAAAAGTGCTGTCGAAGGAGCACTACGAGAAATCGGGGAAGAAGCGCGCTTTTGAAGTTGATAATCAGGTAATGCGGCTGCAGCCACCCAAAAGGAACAAGCTTGAGGTTGATTGGGAAGGGCCCGCCAAAGTATTATCGAAGCCTTGCGATACAAATTATGAGGTGCAAGTAGGAGGGCGGCAGAACAAAATTTACAACTTGATGAAACCCAATGTTCAACATCAAGCGGTCGTAAATCAGCTGTTGAAGGCTTCGGAGGAAGAGGAAGCAGAAAATTTGAGTTCTAGTGAGGTAAATGAAGGGGGATCGAAAGTAATCCGGGAGCAGATAAACCTAGAGCCTAGCTTAAGTGAAGGAGGACCTGAGAAAGAGGACCTGAGAAAGATTGTTTCCGAGTTTGGGTATGTGTTGTCGGACCGTCCCGGAGACACGACGGTGATCGAACACGATATCAAGCTAAGCGGTGAGGAGTCAATCAGTAGCAAGCCGTATCGTTGTTCCCCTGTGCAACGTCGCAAGTGTGAGCCGCTCTTGGTGCCGCATAGGTATCGTCGCCTAAAAGTGGCCGGTTACTGAGGTGGGGCATGTTGCTCCACAGCGCAACTTTGACGTTCGCTAAAGAGAAAAAAAAAAAAAAAAGGAAGGGTAAACGCTAATGCAGGTGCATTGAGCAGTGCGTTCTAGCTAGTACCTTCTCAACCTTTCGGTTTCTGGCTGGCGATTCGGGGCAAAATTTTGACCTCATCACGACCTGGGCTGAGCGCTCTCGTTCAGAGTGATCTCAAGGGGCCAACTTTGTGGTATTCTTATTCGTTACGTTGTTGTACGCGGAAAAAAAAATATTGAGTTGTCATTTTAAGAGTCTTTTGTCCCACATGTGCCTCTTGATGTAGAGGGAACAAAATTCCGATAGACACGTAGATAGGTATATGTTGTACTCTACTTTGTCTGGTGTTCTGTCGGGTGACCGAGGGCACTTGCTTGTGTCGTGTGTTGTCTGTTGTCGAACCGTTCTTAGCAAGTTGCAGAACCATCGACAAGTGCTGAACCCGAAGATGGTCAGAAGAGACGAGTGAAGCTGGTCAGCAAGTTGTGGCGACAAGCCAGTGGAGCTGGGATCCGTCGTCAAAAATGGGATGTGTTCCCGGACCAGTCTGGAGCTGTATTCTCCCCATGGCCCTGGAGGCGAACCTGGAGGGACCAGGCGAACGAGCGCACCTGACATCCGAGCCCCGTGGAAGCAGCTCGTCTTTCCGGTGCATTGTCTGGCGGCGGGGGTGCTGTTATGCCAGCGAGTCCTCGTCAAACGACCGTGCCTCTGAAAAAGGCAATCTGGGTCAAGGCCAGCCCGCCGTCTGCCCGACGCGAACATCTCAACGGCGTGAACACGCGCGGCGCCTCTCTCGCCCACGTGCATTGAGTCATCGGCGCACGTGACAGCGAGCCGGCGTTCTCGTGCCTGGTGGTCTGACGCATGGCGCGGCGACCCCCCATTGGCGGAATCTGCTCAGACGACCCGCGGCGCTTCTGATTGGACACTTTGGTTGGACCCGGTGCAAATAAAAGAAGCCCTGCGGCGCGTCGCGATCGGCGGTCCTATGTGAGAGGCGTCCCCGGGTCGGAGTGCCGACATGTGTGTGAGTCAGCGGTTTTAGGCGAAAGGCTGACCTATGTGTTAGAGAGAGGAGCTCGGCTCTTCGAGTCTCTGCCGGCCCCAGTGCCGAAATTGTAACGCCTCTGTATATATGCTGTACATAAACCTTGTTTAACTCACCGTCGTCTCGTCCGCTCGTCTCCTCAGCTCTGCGCAGAAGCAGTCGCGAGCTGAGAAACATACGCTACCAAACGGCTGGTGACCTTCCCGGCGGGGTCGAAAGCAGTGGCGCCTCCGGGACCGCGTCGGCGTCGCCGTCTTTCGCAACAGTATATAAGCGGTGTAGCGCGCGTTCGGAATTCAGTCAAGGGTGTCGTTACTTGGCCTTCGCTTGACATGACGCTTCGCTTGACTCGAGTGGATGCAACATTCACGCGACACCTCTACCCAACGCCTCCTAGAAAAACTACGCCTGGAACGTGGCTCTCTCTTCAATTGAGAGCTTGCAGCCAGCACAAAATCTTGGAGGCCATGCCTCCTACCGCGTGATGCGACCGTCCGCCGCGTGGAACCGCTCGCCTCCATACCGCTCTGTCACGTGACATTACCGTACCGATCTGTCACGTGTCACGTCACCGCCACAGGCGTTCGCCTCCGTACCAGAGAGGGAGGGTTAAATCCGAGGGTTGGGCGGCGCGTTCCCGGCTCACGTTCCAGGCATAATTTTTTCTAGGAGGCATTGCTCCAGCACTCGGTGACACATTTACTTGAGTTCACTCTGCATGTGGGAAGGTGCGTGTGTCATTCTATTTAAAGAATTGTCTTCGTCAATTAAACGAACGTTAAGAAACACTAATACACAGAGAGAAAACAGTTCATTAGCAGCCGGATACAGCAAGAAAGATTGATGTCAGTTTTCGCAGCGACAACGTTAAGTGTTACTCTGGCACTTGGGTACGCACCGCAGTCTTTACTGTTCGCTTAGCTCTCTCGCGCCCGTAATTATCATCCCGTTTTTTCTGCTTGTGTATGGATGTACGGGCGATAAGTCAAAGTTTTACAGTACATCTGTGAAACGTATATACCGTTCCTGCTTCTTTTGTTCGTTTGTTTGTTTGTTTGTTTACAAGTTGCGTGTGCAATGAATCTTCCTCTTAATTAACAATATGCACGGGGCCGCCGCAGGGAGATCGAAGCAAAGAGTGTCTCTGCTATACTTTCCGCGGTAACATAAATCGCCACAAAAGTAAACCGAGATTACATCACCGCTACTCGCCACTGCGACGTCATGCGGATGATGCTTCGTGTAATTATCTTGGCTGTTTTCGTTAAGGGCATTGCGCCAATTACTTTGGCGGATGACCACAAAAGACATCTTTTTAGGCGAGAGACTTAATTTGGATGCATCATTACACAAGAATTTGACCGTCGGGTGTTCTACGTCGGCGGTGTCTCGCGTTCCGCGGCGTCGTGGACCACCAAGAGAAATGACGTCACCATATTACGTCATGACGACGTCAATGTAGCGTCAGAGAGGCGTCACGTGAAGTAATGTGAAGTGATTCCGTCATCACATCGCATCGCAGCTTTCTTGAAAGGGATAAGATCACGGGGGCGATGGAAAACCAGTCGTGGGGCCTCTGGTCTTGGAGGCAGTTCTCCACCGCGTTAGGCGCTGGAAGCTTGCGAAGGTGTAGCTGTGGCAGCATCAGCACAGCGGCTGAAAGAAAACAATATGGCTTTCACCTTCGAGTCGTCTTAAGTTGAAGCACAAGAGACGCTGTGAGTTGCAATTTTCATTTGCTGGTGCTGCCATTTCGAGCTCTCAGATGATCCATATCATGGGATGTGCGTCATTACGTCAAATTAGTACGAGATCATCAAACGCCGATTGAGTCAACGCAGCCGTTCTCATGCATTTAAATATGCCGTCTCGTATGCTGCAGTTCATTTAGTTGTACTGATACAAAACAGTGCGTAACATTTTCATCATACTAAACTTAAACGCATCCGTAACACAGACTTATAATATGCATGTAAGCAGCCTCATGCATTCCTCTACATACTCTCGCGTATATTGTACTTGTATAGTTTGTCTCTTAGTATTGAACTGCGCGCATATCTGGGCGACATTTCTGCCTTGGGCGCGTGGAACGTCAGAGTCGCCGGCTTTAAACCGATCAAATAACGGTTTGGCGCCCTGATCCTCGGCACCTGACGTCAGCGCGTAGGGCTCGCGCGAGCCAGTTGCAAGCGTCAGCGTTCACACTCTCACCCGCTCTCTCTCTGACCTATTATCGGACTTCAAAGCCAGTCTGTCGGATCAGTTCGAAAGGCTTATACCCCCGACTTGAACTGGCCAAACCCCGCCATCCCCCAACCCCTTTCTCTGGGCGTGAGTGCATAAGCAACCGTATATATACGTACTTGGATGCGACGTTATTCTGAGCTGCCATTACGGGGCCCACTGAAATGCCACATGCATGCGTTCCGACTCGGGCAAGCCCTTTCGCGTGATTGAACGGGAATCCTCGTAGTTGGGACCCGCCAAAGGTGACGGTTCAAGGGGCATTGCAAGCCGGGCGCCTCGAGCTAACGAAATGACGCTAAGAACGCCACATAGTTTTGGAGCTTAGTGGACCTGCCTAACATCGGCTCACCATGCACTATAAAACAGTTTCCTTGAATGTCTGTTGTCAGGGTCGCTTAGAGTACATATGACGCCAGCACTGCATCAAATACCGAGTGCAGGTTCATCATCTTTCTCTGTGGTTGTCGTTCCGAATAAAAACGAATCGAAATTAACTTGGCCGAAGGTCAGCCAAATATCGCAATACACGGAGATTCATAAGGAAGCTCAGAGAAAAAGACAAAGCAGTTGTTTCGTGAACATTGCACGCTGGGTTGGTTCTATGTTCATATTGCTGCCATTTAAGGCATCAAAAATACATGACATTATTTGTCCGAGTAATTAGCTGTGTCCGCCAGTAAAGGTGCTGGAATGCTGACCCGAAGGTCGCGGGTTCGATACCGACTGCAGCGGTCCCGTTTCAGTGGAGGTGAATTGTTAGAGGGAGCCACAAACACTGCGCATAGTCAGTGCACGTTAAAGAACAATGGTCGAGATTGCCGGAGCCCTCCAATATATATGGCGCGCCTTATGGTCATACCGTGCTTTTGGCACGTAAAACTACATTTATTATTATTATAGGATGTGATGGCTATACTGCCCCAGATCCTTGAGCTTGCAAGACGTTAACAGTTCTCTCAGCTATAGTAACGTTTTTCTTTCTTATTCATTTCTCGTGCTTTTGTTACTCGCGTATTTACTATCCACCTATATAAACGTCTAATGTATTATTACCTGCTGTCAAATGTCATATACGAACGTGCGAACCTCTCTTTACGACCATTAACTCCTATACTCCAAATGCCGTGTGTCAGTTTAGACACCCAGTTGACACGTATACGGTGAATTTTTCTAAGCCGGTGTTTCAAGCGCCGATCACAGCAGCGATATCAGCGTCATGTATTTAGAGACGTAAATATAGAAACCGTGACAACGAAACCCGAGCGAGAGCGTCCGATCCGGCATTATAATGAAGCGCGGCGGATCGCAATCCCCTCTCGGTCCACCAGTCCTGTCCCGGAGACCGACACTAGGCGCGTCGAGGCGACAGGGAGCGAGGGCTGGGCTGTCTAAAAAAAAATACAGTGCTTGTAAGTCCGCGAGGGGGCGCCGTATATTCGCGCGCTTCTTTTCAAAGCTGTCGGCGAGCGCCCGGATCGGTGCCATAATCCGGGCCAAATCCCATTAAGGCGTCATTTGCGCGTTCCGCCGTGAACCGATAACAACCTGCAGTGCGCACGCCTCGATCGGGGAGCGAAGGCACGCGCGAGTCTACGAGCGAAAACTGACGCCGTCCGAGTTCGCGCGTGGTCGAAGCTTATTGGGGTATATGCCGCGTGTATGGCTTTTGCTACGAATCAACGAAAGCAGAATGGCACAAGTCGCCTCCAGTCTGACCCAAATATAACGAACTCTTGTGCACGTCAAACAGTTATAAAATATCCTTGAATATGTTTTCTATATGTATACCATATTTCACACGTGGAATTAGTTATGTGTAGAAACGCTTTTTTTTTATTCCCTTCACAGTATATATCCGGGTTCGACTGCATGTATTGTAACGGCGATTGCGGAAGGGCACCACATCGACGGGCACAAAAATACGACACGGTTTCGCGGCAGATCTGGAGCAATCCATGCGACAGCAACGAATTCGGTTGTTATAACCGTGTCACAGGGGCCAACCTATGTGCACAGCAAAGGAGTGCACATCGCCAATAGTGTCGTCTACACGCTCTCACGACTAGTTACATTCGCTGCAGAGCGCACTTGCCGACTAGTGCCTTCGCCAAGTTCCTTCGCCGAGACGGAGGGTCTTGCCTCGGTATCAGTGACTATAGAGTACAAACAAGTTATCTCAGTCTGGGTTGATAGTATCTTTTTAAAACTATCGTTTTGGGTATTAGGAATAATATAGTGCAATGCACTGTAAAATAATAAATAAAGAACTACTCTTCTGTTCTCACTCTTAGCGGCAGCGTAAAAACCCGACCGCAAGGGGCATGCCCAAAACAAGCCCTGCAATGGCCGCAGCCGCCGAGTTTGCACGGGAAGTTCATTTAAAGGGTGGCTCATAGCTGTCACACACTTCTGCTTGAGACACATTGCCTTGAATAACAAACATTCATTGTTTTACTTAATTGCCCATTACCATCATTTGCAAATTATACGTTTTCCTTTCTCGTGCACTGCAGCGTATCGCCAAAATAGCATTATGGCGGCGTGTGTGCACACGCTCAAAATGACACTGAATTTGCAAGTGTTACCGGGGTATTATACGACACAGGGCTATAGCAGCTCGTTCCTTCAGCCCGAGAGCTGGCGTAACTCGGAACAAATGCTGGCGGGAGCAAATGTGGCCTCTGATACGAGGGAAGCGAGCCACGTGCTCTATTCATGACTTCAACGTAGACTTAAACACAACACGAACAAAGGTATAATCCGTCGAAAGATATTGTGTAATGACAGAGCGCGCGTGACCATGGACCACCCCGCCAGAATGGTCAAAGCGCGCATTTTTTTTTTTCCCTACGCGTGCCACGCAGCCCAGCGCCGCTCCATGCGCCTTTCGCGTGCCCCGCCGCGGTGGTCTAGTGGCTAAGGTACTCGGCTGCTGACCCGCAGGTCGCGGGATCGAATCCCGGCTGCGGCAGCTGCATTTCCGATGGAGGCGGAAATGTCGTAGGCCCATGTGCTCAGATTTGGGTGCACGTTAAAGAACCCCAAGTGGTCGAAATTTCCGGAGCCCTCCACATCGGCATCTCTCATAATCATATGGTGGTTTTGGGACGTTAAATCCCACATATCAATCAATTATTCAATCAATCAATCAATCAATGCGCCTTTCTCGCGACGGGGATCGCCGGCACGCTTCATTTATGCTTGTGCCGCGTTTTTCGCCGCAGCACTAGCGATATTGCACTCGCGCATACATACTATCTTACGCATGGGTTTCAGTGTCGTCAAGATCGGCTGTTAACCTTTCTGTTTTGTATTCATATATGAACAAAACGGACAGTGTAACGGTTGACGCGCCTGCATGAGTACGGTTAGGTTGCACCTTACCATGTTTCATGCCCATATTATTTCACGTAGCGATATGAAAAAACAACAACAAGAAGAACGCAACTCAAAAGACCAAGATGTACGCGCCTAGATGTCTTAAAAAATACTCTGTAACAAACAACGTGCCTAGTGACGCCATCAATTTGAAATTATAGCTGTATTCAGCCTTCGCTTCCTTCAGAAAAAAAATTGGCCCCGTATCTGCATGTTTCGCTGCGAATTTCATCGATAGACTATAATCTTGCGTGTGGAGAGAGTGAACAAAACGTTGATTTGATGTTCTGCGCGAGAAAATCGTTGAATTGTATTCTGGAAGCGCTGCGTTAGAGAGTCTCAATCCGTGCCGCGAAGGCGAACGAGCGCATCGAGGCACGTTAGGCACGTTAGACACGGGCGCCATCTAGCAGTTCGAAAATGAAGAAGGACGTGCGTGCCCACGGAGAAGGATGCGCGCCTGTTTCGGAGGCGATAAGGTGTAGAACGCAAAGCTACGGGTAGGTACCACCCCCGTGTCGTCTTAGCAAAGCGTTGAAAACTTTTGCCTTTTTGAGCATCGCGTTGCACTGCCAGCGCAGCGTGATAAACGCTACGGTCCTTAGAAAGTGTGCTCTCTAGTATAAAGCCACACATAGAAAATATTGGTGTGTTGTTATGGTGCCTAAGATACGCGCAATAATTGCTTTTGAATCGACAATCGCACAAGTATGAACGCTGAAACTTCAGCAATATTGATAGGCGCTCCAGATGAGGTTGGCCGTTTGACGTATCGTTGGGTGCCGTTTAGGATATCGTTAGCGTGGACAAACAGACAAATGTACATACAGACAGACAAACCAAAAATTTGGCATCGAAGGCCCCCAAGAAAGACTATCGTCTTTAACACAACGAAGTCCATGTTTACTAAACACATTCCATCTTTACGGTGTAACAAACAGACATGTTTTGTTTTTGCAATAAATGAATGAATGAATGAATGAATGAATGAATGAATGAATGAATGAATGACCAGGATTTGGGGACATTTGCACGTAGCGCCATCTCCCGCTGGCGATAGCGATGGAGTGCCGTAACTGAACAGAAAATAGACGAAAAAAAATCATATCTGACGAAAAACTTGTTATCAGAAATGACTCCCGATGCTACAGACCAGATACCTAATTAAATATTCTGTTAAACTTACAGCGTTGCTCTACAAATCGCGTGGCTTCCCAAAGCGTTTAATATTTTGCAATGGGATCCCGTGTATTTCCAATGGGCGGTGTTCAATTAAGTGTCTTGCGAAGCCACATGCTATGTAGTGCGACACTGAAATTTCGTCTAAGTGTTCCAGTAGATGTCTGCTGTATAAATCTTAGAGTCATTTTTTATAACTAGCTTATTTCAAAAGCTGTAATTTGTTTTGCCTATTTCCTATTCAGTTATGGCAGTTATGCTGATGAGGCGCCACGTACAGATGTCCCCAATTTCTAGGAATGTAAGTATTGATTTCAAAAGGAAGCCGCTGCAGGCCGTAAAATACCATGTCCGCGGGACTCTCCTGGCAAATTAAACTTCTTGATTATGTAGATCACCAAATGTATGAATAAACGCTGAGCTTGTACTAATGTAAGTATCGGTACGTTATACTGTGGCTCAGAGAATACAAGCCTAGCCAAGTTCTGTCTCTTTTAAAGACGATAGTCTTTCTTGGGGACCTTCGACGCAAAAATTTTGGTCTGTCTGTCTGTCTGTACATTTGTCTGTACACTTGTCTATTTGTCCGCCCTTAACAATACTACAAACGGCACCAAACGATGCCCCAAACGGCCGACCCCATCCGCAGCGCCCACCTATATTGCTCAAGCTTCAGCGTTCATATTTGTGCGATTGTCAATTAAAAAGCAATTATTGCGCATATCAAAGGCACCATAACAACACGTCAATGTTCTACATGCGTGTCTTTCAACTGGAAAAGGCATGCATAAGAAATTTTAAGGACTGTAGCGTTTATCACACTGCACAGACAATGCAACGCTTGCACAAAAAGGCAAGTGTTTCCAACGCTTTGCTAAGACGACACGGTAGTGGCATCTACCCGTGGCCGTCGCCGTTCTACAACTAATCGCCTCCGAGACGGGTGCGCACGCCCGTGCTTCGTTTTCCAAGATAACTGCCAGATAGCGCTCACGTCTCACGTGTGACGTGACTTGATGCGCTCGTTCGCCTCCGCTGCACGCTCGAGGCACTCTAACGCAGTACCCCCAGAATACCATTCACTGATTTTCTTGCGCAGAACATCAAATAAACGTTTTTTTCACTCTCTCCAAACGCAAGACTATCGTCTTTCGACAATATTTGCAGTGTACCATGCAGATACTGGGTCTTTTTTTTTTCGCAGTCGTTATATCGCGTTTATGCATGCAGGCAATACCGGCCACTGCACTGTGTCTGTTTATCAGCACATTTTAAGCCATTCGAATCCAAACAACAGAGAGACAAAAGTAGGTGTGGATTGGCTGTGCCTCCTTGCAAAGGCGACAGTGCACATTTTATACGCCAACGCGTGCCACCGTATCTGCCTGACTCATCCACCGGAGGAGCAGGGCTGGATCGCAGAAATCGCCCCTTGCTCCTTGCAGGGTCTCACTGTCCCGCCGTATCGTCTCTCGCAGGCGCCGCTCATCTCGTATGCAATGCAAGGTGATCGCGGCTCTGTGGGACGCCAAGAACGACACGGCGGTCTTCTTTGAATCGCCGCTTTGTTGTCGCCGCTTCGTACGTGTGTATATATATAGTGTATATGCAGCCAAGGGAGCGCGAACGCGAGCAACGGGTTATGGCTTTGCTATATACGGGGCTTACACCGTACAGGAGCCGTATACATAGACTTCTTGCGTGGCTCGCTCTCTTTCGGCTACTGAAGTGCCCCTGGAATATGGGCACGCGTGCATTCCAGTACTTATACAGCCGCCCTTTGATACTTGACACTCATTCTCGAAATTCCGCCGCAAGCAAAGGTTCATTTTAGACTTGGCCACCATTCGCCGTGGCTGTGGCTCGAGTTCTCTTGCCAATTCGCGCGACTCCTCATTAGCAAATTTCGCATGAATACACACATGCACGCAAAACATATATATATATATATATATATATATATATATATATATATATATATATATATATATATATATATATATATATATATTTATATATATATATATATATATATATATATATATATATATATATGTGTGTGTGTGTGTGTGTGTGTGTGTGTGTGTGTGTTTGTGTGTGTGTGTGTGTGTGTGTGTGTGTGTGTAATTAATATCTCTAGACGATCATTGCGTCGATGGAGCACGCAGCCACAGAAGCAGTTATGAAAGCACGTAGTCATTGTAGTCAACTTGAGTAGACGCTTGAGTACGCCTTAAAGGACACGCCGTTCTGAACAGGCATAACGAAGAACACATATGACGTTTGACTTAAAATTTGGAGTTTTCTACATTTCTTCCCGTTATTTATGTCGTTATCGATTGAAAGTTGTAATCCTCCGAAACTGAATCGCCAGCGCACTCATATCCCACCATATAACTATTTCTGGTGTTCGTTTCGGTTAGAAAAAAAGTTAAATGTACAAATTTGTTTTAGTTAGGGTTATTCGCATTTGCGGAATAAAGAATCCTCGCGAACCCAACGCAAAACCACTTTCAAACTTTCCTGAGCGTATGCGCACACTATACAGGGGAGAAAGATAGCAATCTAACGAAGGCACGAAAGTAACCCTTTTCTACCGGCCATGTATGCGAAAGCTCACGCTCGCACCACAGTTTTGTATATACGCCACGTGGACAATCGCTTGCTGACAGCAGTGCTAAAAAAAGGCAGAAACAAACACGAAGTAGAGGAAGAAAGTTTGCATTACGGCGACTACATCCCTTCTTCTCTCTCGCCGACTCAGACTACACGTGCGGCAGTGAGCTCGTTCCGAGCACGGATTATACCACGACACGGATGCGTGGTCACTTACTTTCACCAACGCTTATACCGCGTACAGTGCAGGGCTTAAGTAGGAGACAATCCGAGGCGCCGCGCTGGCGGTAGCTATAGCCGTCCTGCTCCGTCGAGCACGACGTTCGTCGCCTTCGTCACTAAATTTCGCTTTGTAATTGTTGTTTTTTTTTTTTCCCTTTTGGCGCTGCACTGAGAGCATGAGCGAGGCGGTGTGCGAGCGCACCGATTTGCGCGATAGTATGAGAGAAACGCTCTTTACAAAGGCCACAATCGCACGGACAGTGCGCCACGTATGCTTGTACAGTACAGCGAATGTACGTACGTATACTCGCGAGCACGAGGTCCCGCAGGCAGTCTTGTAGTCTCCGGCCTTCCTTACCGCACATTTGGGCTCCCCTGCAGTGGGAACATATCCTCCTGGTACAGTCTTAGTAAGGTGCCGCTGAAAGTGCTAGATATATCCAGGAAACCAGACATTTCGTCTGATTTCCTGGATATAGACATACCTTAACCGGGACCTAATTCAGCGTGTATATGCTCTAGGTCACACTGTTTTTTTTTTTTTCGAATGAAAACGAGTCGTATTTTGTACCGATCATTTCCTAGCACTGTTCACGTTGGCATTCAAAGGTACCTCGGTTATGACAGTTGATCGAAATGTTGGACTTGTCATTGTCGTCTTTGGCAAAGGCGCTCAAGTACACGTGGGGTCGAAGGAATGAAGAAAGACACAGGTGTTCTAGCTCACATATGCAAGGGTATAAAGAAAATCACAGCATATCCACGGAGCGAATGACGACGAGTAGGGCGAAGCGTCCGTGCGTCCGTCCATCTGCTGTCTGTCTGTCTGTCTGTCTGTCTGTCTGTCTGTCTGTCTGTCTGTCTGTCTGTCTGTCCGTCCGTACGTCCGTATGTCCGTCCGTCCGTCCGTCTGTCTGTGTCTGTCTGTCTGTCTGTCTGTCTGTCTGTCTGTCTATGTATGTGTGTCTGTATGTCCGTCCATCCGTCTGTCTGTCTGTCTGTCTGTCTGTCTGTCCGTCTGTGTGTCCGTCCGTCCGTCCGTTTGTCCGTCCGTCCGTCCGTCTGTTTGCCTGCCTGTCTGTCTGTCTGTCCGTCCGTCCGTCCGTCCGTCCGTCCGTCCGTCCGTCTGTCTGTCTGTCTGTCTGTCTGTCTGTCTGTCTGTCTGTCTGTCTGTCTGTCTGTCTGTCTGTCTGTCTGTCTGTCTGTCTGTCTTTGGATATGCTGTGCTGGCTACGCCATAATGCGCGAGACTTCCCTAAACTACAGGGAGCTTTGCCTCTAAAAAAATAAAACCGTAAAATTTTAGTGCTGATAAATTAAGGGTTATAGTGTTCGCCTCGAACGTGCAAGATAAACACTAGGAATGACGTTACTTTTTCTTCCATCGGAGAGAGGAACCACACCGCGCGCAGCATGATCATTTTTTTTTTCTCAACAAGCCCGCATTTTCGCGTAAAAACTGGTGTAGCCCTTGACTTTCTTCGTCCATAGGTGTTTTAGCGCAATTTTCGCGAGCACAAATCCACACATGCTAGAAGCCAATCAAGCAGGCGTTTTGTTGTAATCACCAGATGTCATCAGGAGACTAATCAACTTAGCGTCAGGGATTATTTGGGCTTTGTAATCAGCGGCGCACAAGAACAGGACAAAAAGTGTTAACTACCGCCGCCGTTCGTCAGTATAGCGGTACCGAATTTCGGTTATCCATGTCAAAGCTTTCGTTGCCTATGCGCTTAGGAATGTATACATAGGACCTTTTGTCATTGTCAAGTGGCGTGATTCTCTTTGGAAGTCAAATTAGTCGAACACCATAGCCGTCCGTACAGGGTGGAGGGGGGGCTGTGGTGTGGCGGGAGTTTGCTGGGGTTTAACGTCCCAAGTCGGTGACATGAAGACATACAGTGTAGTGGATAGCTCCGGAAATGTACGCACACCACCCGGGTTTCTTTAACGTGTGTATAAATTTTGGAACACGGGCCTCGGGCATTTCCGCTTGTTTTAAATCCCGCTGCCGCGGCCGGGATTCGATTCTGCAGGTAACCTTCGGATCAGCAGCCAAACGCCGTTAACTATACAGACCACCGCGGAGGTTGTGGGAAAGAAGTAAGAGAGTGGAAACGTGCGCTAATGATTTTCTCTTCGTACCTTTTTATTAATTTATCCCCATCTCTTCTAGCCTTTCCCTAATGTTGTTGAAGTCAGCGCAGCCATCCGAACGAATGTCTAGATAGACCCTGGTCAACTTATTCTCTCTTTGATTTATCGCGGAACACGAAGTTTTCCTGAGGTGCTATTTTCAACCTATCCACTTTGTGGATCATCCGTCTCGGCCTTCGCCGATTTGCCGGACCTCATAAAGCTATTAGGACATCGGCGAGCAGTCCACCCCCTATTTCCACTGTTACTGACTTCCAGCTGTTGTTAGTGGCGACACCATCTTCATTCACTTTCTCTCATGGTTGAGTTACGTCGGCACATTTTCTTCTACGTTCTTTAATCCTCCTCTCTCTGCCTCTACGTTTCCAATCGCTTCGTTATTTCGCCTTTCCATGGCGCCACCTCACGGCTTATAAAAAGAAAAAATACCCAAGAAAGGAAATTGAAGCAGCTGCGCACTGTAGTGACGCCACCACTGAAAAAGGTGCGGAGCTGTCAAGCCTTCTTCATTTTCTCTTGGATGTTCTATTTTTTTTCTCTCTTTATCGCAGTTTTACCTCCTATTTTGTCCTTTCTCGCTCTCTATTTCTACCTCCATTGCGTCCTCTTTTTTATATTTTTATTCATGGTTTTGCCCGCGTTACTCGAAGCGACAAAGGCATGCAGCATACGACATACCGGTCCCCAAAGTCATCCGCGCTTAAAAAAAAAAGAAAAAAATTCGAACCGAGCGACCAGACGCCAAGTCGAGCGTTACGAGTGAACTCACTGTTCGAAGACCACTCGTCTACGCGCATCTATTCAGCGGCGTTCCTCTTTCGTTACTCCTTTCTTTCGCACTCTCGAGGAGTCACAGTGCGCCACTCACAGAGAACAGAACTTCATTTCGGAGTTGCAGCTGGCGTTGCTCACTGCTGCATCGGGGATTGCGCGTTTAGGACTAGATGTAGGCATAGTCTTCGCAGGCTTGTTGGAAGCGGCCGATGCCGGTTCACGGAGGGAACGCGTGGCTTCGGGCGGTGGTTTCGGCAGCGCCGGGCTACGTCTCTCCCCTTCTCTCTCGGGCCCCAAATGCTAGACTTTTTTTTTTTTTTTTTTTTTTTTACGGGAGAGCGCCGGAGGAAGCATACGTGAGCAGCATGCGTACAGTTTGCAGGCGCGAATGAACTGGGCAGAAAGAGAGAGATGGAAAAGGGTGAGGGGAAGGCACGCACCTTTACCGCCACTGGCATGCCCCCTTGCTCTGCGCGGTCAGGTAAACACTAAACGCGCATATACCTCCACTGCTGCCCTCGTGGAAAGCTGCTCTTGCTTCCTCTGAGAGCGCTAACGACACACACGCACATACACGGACGCACAACATGGCGCGAAGAAAAACAAAAGAAGAAAGACGCAGAAGACCGCGCTTCTTTACGCCGAGGGACAGCAGACTCGTGAGGTGGCGGCGGCCGGGCTCTTTATCTTGCCGGCGGCCTCCACGAGCACGGCAGCAACCGCAAACGGTCTTAACCTTCGGCGCGCTCGCCTTTTCCTATATTTTTTGTTTTTCATTTCAATCTTCTCGAGGATGTGCCCCCACCGCCGTGTGCCATCAAATATACGCGCCTTCGCGAGGCCGAGTGTCTATCAGCGGCCAATCGCCGACGCCGCACTTGCCCGACGAACCGCGCTACACGAGGAGCGGCGGAGTATATAGCATGACTCCTTCTTCCTTCCTACTGCATCTCTTCTCTCTCGGTGTTTCTCTCGCATCCCGCTCGTTTCGCCTTTCGCTTCGGGTTTTGATTCCCGCTTTCTCGCGCCTTCGGCTTTTTAGACTTCCCTCGTATATTGAGCCCCCCCCACCCCGCCACCTGTCTTAATGTATATACCGGCTACGGTGGTATGTCTCGCAAACACGCACAAACGCAACACACACATCGACGGAACGAGGAGGAGAACGTCGGAGCTCGGCGGGCACTACAAAGACTACTTTCGCGAACATATTTATGTATGAACACGTTAGCACTATACCGTCGCCGATCGCAAAAGGGGAGCCATCGCTCTTCATTCCAAGCTCTTCGGTTTTTTTGTGTACGTTTTGAATGCGAAGCACTTTCTTGCGTACTCAAAGCACTTCGTCTATCTGCGCACATCTATCTATCAATTAATCTATCTATCTATCTATCTATCTATCTATCTATCTATCTATCTATCTATCTATCTATCTATCTATCTATCTATCTATCTATCTATCTATCTATCTATCTATCTATCTATCTATTCAGACGCTTACATCTCGGTGGTCTCGTCCTCAACCCCTTAACTTGGGGTGAGCCAAAACTAGTTTAGGAGGGTAAGATGGTTTGACGGATAGGACGCGCTAGTCAAGACATGAACGATGTCACGATCCCGTCCCTTACGGCGTCAAACACTCCACGCGAGGCAGTGGCACGTACCCGGGGGCGGGTATGTGCCACTGGTGTTGCGGGTATGTGTCACAGGTGATTCGCACTTACACTTAGTATCTACCCAGGAACGACGAGTACACACACGGGTAATTTTAACGCGTGAGCGTTAAGAAAAACCTGAAATCGGTAGCGTTTACCCGATGAATGTAAATAATGTATGTCAGATAGCCAACACGGTTCGAACCCAAGCATTCTGCGTGGCAATCAAGCATTCTACCATAGAGCCACGCGAGGTCTCCGAACTACTTTTCAGTGGTGACGATCGTGAAACGCCCATTGTGAATTTAATGTTGGCTGTCCAATTTTATAAGCATTATACGTGTACTCCTATGACACAGTCGTCTTGTCGGGTTAGCGTCAATTGTAGTTAGGTGAGATGCGCTGAAGTTGATTTATGGAGCAGTCAAAACCGGACTCGACGAGCGCCGCTCGTCTAAGTCCGGCCGTGGTAGCAGTGTCCAGGGCTGTTATCCTCGCGAGGAACAGCGCTTAAGCTCATCGCTTCTGGTGTTGCTAATTCTCATCATGCTCCTGTTGACATCGTTCCGCAAGTGCAAGCAAATGGTTAGATAGACATCTGCAGTTCTTCAACATATGTCTGTGCGTGCATCATTTATAAATATATTTAGCGTCATTTCACGACGCGTTGCTCAATTAAAAAATTAACACTTATAGTATGTATTGTAATTTTGACCTCCCCCTCCCCCCCCCCAAACTCGCTGCTTCACTTCCAAGGGAACCGATTCGTGCTACAGAATTCTTTTCGCCGCAGATGCATAATACAGAGAAAAACATTTTTTTTTTTCCATAATACTGTCCGCCCTCCCTTGAGGGCTCTTACGGGGAGGGTACAGCCACATACAAACCAACCAATATACATCTATGTCAGGTAGTAGCGCAATCAATTAATACATGTGTAACGCTTTTCGAATAGGCAAACACTGCCTGCATTTACAGCAATGCCTGGCTACGCATTACAAGGCTTGAACACAGCTATCCAACTATGGTGCCAAAACGAGGTTTTGGACACTCATATCACGATTCGGAGTTGTAAACATTTAAAATAGGTTCCTTACATCGCTGTCACCCCCTCGAATGGTCACATGCATGCCCAGAAGCGTGTTGCCGAGATGTACACGTGTGGGGGAAATGACGCCAGCTCACACTCGCTATGTAGAATGTCCGGTGTTTCTTATACAATCAGGGTTGCCAAACTGAGTGTACGTCTACGGCCTGTAAAGACCCCGTCGTCGCTGTTCCTCTTGCATTCTCACGTGACATCTCGGGCATGATACGTGTTACCACCTGCGTGGCCGATAGAAGCTGGTCAGTTTTCATTAGGTTAAACTATAGATACGTGTGTCTGTTCAAAGCGTTCCCTATAGCTGTATTCGGTGTGAACGAATAGCTGATGTAAACAGATTAAGCGACCTCGGAACGAGTCTTTATAACCTGTTTGGAGTATCCGTTACATGCATGCATATGCTGTAGTTGTAGAACCATAAAAGAACTAATAATCAAAAAATAAATAAAGAAAGAAACAGCGTGAGATAACGCGTCCACATTTCCTGTCCCTGCACCCTGGATGTAACGTGTACAATATTAACCTCTATCTCACACAGTAGCGGTGGCTGGCACGACGCCTGCGGAGGTGAAAGGATCCCCCTTCATTCGCACCGCCTCTGGCGCCTCATGCAGCATGGCTTGTACTCGCTCTGTTTCCCATGAGTGTCGAGCCTTCTTATCTCTTCCGCTGGGCAGATTCGCCTTAAGTGCATAGGTACGCGTGTTAAGAAACAAGAAACCTATTATGGGGGCCGTGTGGATCTCGTGCGGTTGATCTCACCTATTTAATGTGTCTGCTCGTTGACTACGCCGATGAGGCCGCTTGTGTATTACGCCTGAATCCAGGGCTGCCGTTTCAGTTTCGAAAGAGAGCGTTTTAGAGGCGAAGCTTCTCAGAGTTGAGCAATGTCCGCCGTCGTCCCTCGATGGCGACGATTACGACGAAAAGCAAGCGCGTTCCAAACCACACACACTCTTTGTGACATCACGGCACAGCACACGCGAGGTGCCCATGCCTTCTACTATACCACTCAGCATTCTATAGTGATAAGCGAGGTACCCGCTTGGTACTAAACTAGACTGAGACACTGTAATATACATCAGATTATACTTTTCATAATGCCCCCATTTCACATTTCACTACAACGTGCTTTCAAAGCACGCTGCATGTACGTGTTCTTTTTTTTTTTTTACACCATGGTTTAAGTATAGAGGACATATTTGTTTTGCGTATGCAGTCCGAATACACGCAATTGCACATACGTTGAATGCCTGCTCACCTGCCTGCTTTCAGTTCACTTCTGCGTTCCGTTTGGTTGTCTATTTGGTTGGTTGTATACTTGTTTACCTTGCCGTTTGTTTGGTTGTATACTTCGCAAGGTGTCATTCTGTATCATCAAACACCCATGCGGCTTTTCTCATCGCGTAAACAACATGTAAACCATAAACAATTGTTGGACCTTCGTCTATATACGTCCCGTACGGATATATCCACCGGACATACTTTTCCGATGTGTTTCGCTTTACCTTGGTCGTATAAAGATACATCCACATGTCTGATCTCCTGGCGTACTATACATGTGTGTATACGAAGGGTGTACGCGTGCAGCGCGAACTTCCACAACAGTGCCCTCCACAATCGCAACTTCAACTAACTCCACAGATCAAGCGTGGGTACATAAGAGGCACGCCATTACAACAGCATACGGTAGGGGTCGTCGTTGTCCGTCAGTCCCCGCTCGGCCTGAGAGTCCGAAGCCGCGGGATGTGTGCCCGCTTCCAAATTGGTCCTATTATAGCGCTCTCTTCGGGAAGACGCTTCGCTTCGGGCGCTTGTGAGACGACGCCGCCGCTCACGGCCATTATAACTGCAGCAGCCATGCCGTAGCGTAAGCTCGCGTGAACGCGGTCCACAGCCGTACACTGATACCGCAGAGCGAGGTCCACGCGGAGGTGCCGTGCGCCTTCCCGTCTCTGCGGTTGGGCGTTCGAGCCGGCTGCTCGGATCCGGGGACCTCTGCGGTGTCGTTATAGTCACGTCCGGGCGCTGTAGGCAGCCACGAGGCTATCTCTTTTTTTTTTCTCCACGCGCCGAGAACGACCTGGTGTTTCACGCGTTCTAACTGAAAGCCTTTTTCTTTTACTTTTCTCGATACCAAGCTGATCTGTAGAGTCTCGTTCTAGCGGCGCTTCGTTTGCGAACGAGCTGCACCACGCGGGCACCGCTCGTGTGCCTGTGGTTGAAGTGGACACGTTCAAGGGACGTATAAGCTTAGGTGAATGGTTCAAGCGGGATCTCGGCAAGTGCCTGATGAGGCTTCGTGTGTACTGTTTTCACGCAACTGAACGCGTGAGACGTGAATGTTTCGGGAGGAAATAAAGAACAGAGGTGGTGCATCATCCCGTTACATATTGTCGCTGTAGCGCTGTATGCATGCAGCACGTGTATACCGTGTGTTAAACGGGACAGCACGCCATTCCAGGGAATGCACTCTGCCTTATACTTTCACTTTGCGGGCGTCCTGAATGATGGCAGAGGAAAATGTAACTTCAAGGAATTTTAAGACGCTGGCCGTAGGTAAAATAGGCGAGAGGACCGCTTTTCTTTCGCTTGCTGTCCGGGGTGCTTTGCGTCTTAAAGTTTCTTGAAGCGTGCCCCCGACTGGCCCATCAAACAAGTCTTACCGAAGATGTAACGTTCTGCTTGCCAAACCTTAATTGTTGCGTTTTAGAAGTGTGGCAGTTTGTGGGCTACTTAGTATGACATGACGATATAGTTATAGCGCGAGAACAGGACGACGACAAAGAGACAAGAAGGACGTCGTGTCCTTCTTCTCTCTTTGTCGCCGTTCTGTTCTCGCGCTATAACTATCGTATTGTTGCTTTGTTAGGAGAGTTTTCAGAGTCCGTGTTTCGAGTTTTCAGTAGTATTTTCATCAACATCATGATCACTTATTTTGTTGCTCTAGCGTGTGCGTGCATGCGGGCTAATCTGCATATGAAACCCAGCTATATTAAGAATAGACATTCGTACGTAAGTTCCCGAATGAAAAATAAACTACCGAGAGACCTATTCAGTGACCTGGAGAGAGCAGACATCTTTTGAAGAAACAAAAACTCGACAAAAAGTCTTATCTCTTTTTTTGTTTCCCCCTCTCTCGCGTTAGCCAACCTGCAACACTTCTGGTCGTCTTTCTTTACGTATTTCCCTTTGGCGTCATCGCTATCTGAAAGTCTACCGCACACTCATGTCATCATTACGAGGCCCCGCGCTCCGATATATAGCTGTACCGAGCGGCCGGAGAATCCGCGGCTCGTTAAAAAGGGCATATCTGCTACACTACGCCACGCAGACGACCAGCAGCAGATACAGGCGGCGAATAATCGAAAGAAAATGGCAATAGATGGCGGTTTTGCGAGGACGACTTAATGGCTCCTTCGATCTTCGCATCCGCTAATGGTGCGCATGCACTGTGCGACTAGAGAGCGAGTCGCGTCATCAAGGACGCGAGACGGGCGAGACATTTTGGGTGCGACCGACTCGACCGACCGATCGCGAGTGCCGCACATCGAAGTATAGTATGCACACTCTATCTATTACTACAGCTTCACGGTACCCTTCATCGGGGTCTCTCTCCTGCACTGCACTTTTTGAGGCCTTTGAGAGGCGTGCCACCGCCATGAGTATACTATGCACTGAAGTTTATCTCTTTCTCTCTCAAGGGGTGTTCGGACTTCTGCAAACTCAATCGACGATATGCTAATTTCCGTAAGCCACCTTTACCATGCGTGCTCTGCTTCTTTCGAAGCTTCCAAGCAGGGTTGTCGGCAGCCATTTTGTTTGGACAGCAAACTATATGCAGAAGCTGGCACTGCTTCCTATACTTATACGTCCTCATCAATATCGTAATTTGCACGGTACGAACGCCAAACACGTTATATATGACCATTGGCCGCTTTGCTGCCTGTCTTAACCTTTTATGGGAATAAATTTAAAGGGACGAGAGAGATGGCGAAACCAGGGATGTTAACCAGTTTCGGGCAATCGGTATGCTACACTATATACACCGTGGGAAGGTATAGAAAGGCATTTTGAAGTAAGGGGAAAAAAAAGTTAGCCAAGTGAGCCAAACTGGAGGGGGGAGGCAGTTGGTATCGCACACACACATCGTCACAGCCCGTCCTTGTTGTGCAGTTTACGAGAACCTCGTTCATTTGTCGAGAGCACCTTGGTTTGCCTTCTCCCTTTGTTTGCTTCATTCTTTATTTCTGCGTTTCTTGCAATCGGCATGCATGGTGCTTGAATACATTACAAATCCTTGCAAGCACGATGTAATCGCCGAGAACGTTTCTCGTGTCGTAATCATTGTCATGAAAGCACCCCTAAATTACTCAGAGTTAGAATGAGAGAAAATAGAAGGTTTTTTTTTTGGGGGGGGGGGGGGGCGTGCTCATTGGTTGGTGAACATGGAACAGAATAACCCAAAATACGGCTCGGTGAAACGCACGGGACACAACACCGACCATCGACTTCTTTAACAGCAAAACTCTCCTTCGTCGAGGTTTTAATGTACTGGTGCTGTCGTACATAGTATGTGGGATTTAACGCAAGCAAGTGGCTAAATCTCAGGACGTGTCACTCCTACCATCGCGCGCCTGTATACGCGCGCTACTCACTACTCCCACAACTCACCAGTAAGCCCACTAGTGCTCCCTCTGCTTCATCCACGTCACCCACTTGGTGCCACTTCATTCCCACTTCATTCAATGCACTTCATGGGCGTACCTCATAATCGTATGCAGGGGCGGCGCCAGGGGGGGGCAAGGGTGGGCTGGAGCCCCCCCAAAATTCTCGCCTGCCCCCCCTATGCCCACCCAAGTGCCCGGAAGCATATATTGAAAACCTAGTAGGAGCAGAGCTAGCTTGCCCCCCCGGAGGAACTCACTTTTCGTGGTTGCCCCCCCCCCCCCCCCCCCCAGTAAAAACATCCTGGCGCCGCCCCTGATCGTATGGTGGTTTTGCGATGTGAAACCCCACATAATATTATTATCAATACACTGCATGCATCTCTACTCAGGCTTTTTTTTTTTTTTTTGAAGAGATGGAGGCGGAAATGTTGTAGGCCCGTGTGCTCAGATTTGGGTGCATGTAAAGGACACCTGGTGGACAAAATTTCTGGAGTCCTCCACTACGACGTCTTTCATAATCATGTGGTGGTTTTGGGACCTTGAATCCCACAAATCAATCAACCAATCATTATTTTTCAAGAGGCAGCACATATAGAAGCGGGCGAACGAGGAAAAAAAAAAGGCCCACTGTTAAGTTGCTCGCACCGCCGCATAATTATCATAACTAACTAGCGAGAGAATAGTTTATTTTCTCCTTCGGTTCCTTTCATCAAGGTCTTGTATCTTTAGAAGAGACGTGATAAATGTCAGCACAGAGCCAGCGTCTACTCTCTTGGGACATCGCGGTTTTCGACTGCACGCTGTTATCTCTATACACGCACTGCAGGAAGCCCACCACACCCGGGTGAAATGGCGCACGCGTGTGACATCCAAGCGTGTCGACGAGGAAAAATGGACAGGCTTGTGCTTGGCAACGCGAGGTAGGTAGCAGACAAAGCACATCTAACGTTCTTCGTATATCCTCTTCTTGGCTAGAGAGATAGCTTGCGTTTGAGGTCATGCGAATTATCCTGTTACGCTAAGAGTCTAATGAATGCTGGGATTTTACGCGCCAAAACTAGCGCTGTAACTATGAGGCACACCGTACAGTGGAGAGCTCCGGAAGTTTCTGCCAACCGGTGTTATTTAACGTGTGCCTAAATCCAAACGGGCCTCAAGCATTTTACCTCCATGCGAATGCAGACGCCATGGCCGGGTTCGATCCTTCGACCTTCCCGTGACGTAACCACGTGGTGGCACAGAGCGCCCGGGAAGAGTAAAGAGTAAGGATGTGGTCCTGCTCAGCTGCTCGGACCTTCAGGCCCGATGGGCCTTGGTCCAGAGGGATAAACTTGCGGTTGTTACCAAGGGGACCAAGGGAGTCCCGAAACAGGGACCCATTCCATTGGGGAGCCTTTTAAGTGGCTGCACATCTCTTTTGTTTTGAAACAAATGTCTTCGATCAATGAAGCAAGCAATTAATCAATCATTCTCCTTCTTCTTCCCCCTTCTATTCTCCATAAAATGTTTTTGTTGTGACACACGCAGCCTAAAATGTGCCTGCTCGGACCTAAGTCCAGATTCTGCCTACGACCCTGTGCATTTCGCATCAGCATTCGACTACTATCAGTTCCACTCAACCACCGCGGCGGGTCAGGACTCAACAGATGAAAAGTCAGTATACTGCCACACTGGACGTTTTAATTTCATTCGAACTGAATGATATTCGCACCTAATGAGATTATGTGGCTGCTACACAGCAATATTTAATGTCATTAGAACCGAATGACTTAGGTGATATAGAGTGAGTTCGAGAAACACATTCGCCATCGCAGTAGCACCGAATGTATACTCTCAACCCCATCGACTACTTAAAATGTGGCGTTTAGCATTATCAATTTGTGAAAAGATAATGCAAGCACGCTAATATTTTTTTAGTTTTTTAAAGGCATCTGTGATCTTAACGAAAGCATGTTATGTGGAAGGCTGTTGCAAAACGTTTGCACACTCAGCCTCAGTGGTACAGAGACTACTCGCAGGCTTCCGCCCGACGGCGTGGTCAGCCGGCGTTGTCTGGTGTTCTAACACAGATCCGCAGGCTTTGACCAATTACCTAAACGTAAAGGGTGACACACGAAAGGCTTGTTTGAAGTGACGGTCTCCAAGGTTTGGCAAAACCATCGTTCGTTCCTTTGGAAAGTCCAACGTTCCCGGTGAATCGTCGATGCAGTAGCGACCACTGCTGCATAAGCGAACGCGTTTGCTTGGATGCGCTGCTCTAATGTCGTCGCTGCGTCTACATTTTTAGTTTATCTTATACTCAAGCCTCTTCCTCTGGCTAACGCGCTTCTCTCGAAGCGCCAATATAGACAGCAACTAGATGCTTTAGTTGCTACAGCTCAGCGTCGTTGTTCAGTGGCGCCGCCTTGTTGCTTGTGTTCATTCTATCAACTGCGGCTAGAGGCTGAGGCTCGTGTTGGCTTGTAGTGGCTGGAAATATTTCAATACAAAATTTCTATGCGTGTTTGTTTTAGCGAAGTGACCCTCTAGGAGTCTTTTAAAATAAATAACTTACGTTTTCTATTAGGCTACATTTACCTTATTCTACTCTTTTGGCCTTTTTCTCTAAATTATCGACATTGGTATCACGAACGAATGACATTACGTTTTCTTGTGGAGCACCACCTCATATCAAATGACATTCGTTGCGTGAAAGGACCTCCGAACCAAATGACATTAATTAACACGTCCAGTGTGGCAGGGGTATAAGGGTCCGTCTCTGTCCTGTTGTACCGTGGTTCTCGGTGTTTCTGTATGCAAAACTTATTGTTGTAATTATCAAAACTATCGAAAATTCTATCGAAACTTGTTGCTGTAACAATAATAATATAAATTTATTTTTGGATAGGAACCGTATGCATATCCGTCGACGAGAGACATGGTTGCGGAGTCAAGCGCTCTAGCTGCATAGACTTTCTTCATTACTACGCAGTGTGACCGACTCTGCTGCAGCTACAGGGTTGTAAATCACGCTGTCACTCGTAGCACCGCGGTTGTTCCAAACACGGACACGTCGACGTCGAAAAATAACGCCAGATGCCGCCTCCTCGTTGAGCTATATTCACGGCCACAAAGCTATTCTTCTCAGTGAATAAAAAAAAAACATAATAGGCTTACTATAGATTAAGCGGCATCGGCCTTTTCCTGTATATCTTGGTCTAATAACTCTGTTCTGCAGAGGATATGAACGAAAAAAAGAGAGAGGGAGAGTGGGTGAGTGAACAGAGAAGGCGTCGTATTAGAACCTGTCAGAAGCCTTCACCCTCACCTCACAAAATTCATGATTCGCCCGGAGGGTCATGCAGCATGCAGTTTTATTGCAGTCTGTATAACGGTATACGCTCGTTACTCTGTTCGTGCCTATAGACCTCGGTGGACTGAATCATGGCATACGTCTCTAGCCAGTCGTAACACGTGCTGAATGGCTATTGTTTTCAGCCGCTAGGACCTTTGCATTGTCGTGCTTTATTTCAAGTATAGTTTTTACTACCAACACGGTAGCTCCCGTGGATTATGACGATATATACAGCTCGCATACACTGAGGTGGTTTCGGGTCTGCTGAGGATTGGCTATAGGCTGACACTAGCCAGAGCGGCGATGAAAGCAGCTGTGCCGTTCACTGTTATGCTGAGTCATTTGAAAGACAATGTTGTTTATCTCTTCATCTCTCACAATCTCTCTCTCTCTCTTTCAAACGTGCGTACGAGAACTGTGTGTGCCAGAAACAGCAGCTAAAGCTCGGTGGTAACGCTTGATAACGAGTAAGGCGTTTCATTTACGCCAATTGAGATGAAACCAATGCTATATATGGTGCCCTCTGTGCTTTAATAAATACTCAATTGGGTGAGACTTGTCGTGATTGCAATCAAAACAACACGATATATTGATTCTTTTCTCTCTCAAACTTGTGGTGCAAAAAATTAAAAACAAAAGGTTTTGAAGTGTTTGTCATACCGTGTGCGATCGTAATATACTGGCACTAATCCAATCGTGATAAATCAGCAAGGCTTTGCTAAGTTTTGTAGCGTTAGCTACACTGGTCTCGCTGAGCCAATTTCGCGTGGCACTGGTCTGCGCATGCGCAATGATACTCCGCCGCCGCTGGTGTGCGCGCATTTCGATGCTCTGCGCAGACGATCAGTGGTGTCACGCACCGGAGCCGGCACCTCCCTCGCACTCGGCCGCGGCCGCGCGCGACTCGCCGCCGCCGGTGTGCGCTTTCCAGAGGAGTGCTGTCATAGCCTTGGTAGACATATGGACGCCGACGCGCGCGCCTTCCCTACCTAACCTAACCTAACCTAACCTAACCTAACCTAGCAGTCGCCATCTGACACTGCGCTGGAGCCGCTTGATAGCGCCTCTGATTGGCGTTCGCCACTGTGGTATAGCCATGGAGAAGGAGAGTGCGAATGCTGCTCAACGATGCAGTAGAGCGGAGAAGCTTAACTCATCGGATCCCGAAGTAGTTGCCCGGCAAAATAAATATACATGTGCCACATAGTACGTATATCGTGGTTGTGTGTGTCATTGGAACAGCTGTAAGCATGATATCTGGAAAGCTAAGAATAATCAGCTGAACCTTTGCTAACGCTACGTATATCCTGGCATATTTATCTCCATTTTAAGCCAGGCAGGAGTACTGGAGGCACCTTTCTGCCGTGCAACAGTTATCGTCATTATTGCGTTCTTGCGTTTCCTCCCCCCTAAAAAAAACCGGGTCCCCCGAATAATTTTCGGGGTATCAGGAGTGATGTACGTGTCCCTCTTATAGCCGCATGCTGTTCGTGACCCGAGTACAAGACCTTATCGCAAAGAAAGGCGTCTAGATACCGATTATCGTAGTACTCCATAATTGCGCCACAAATACGTATTTTCCGTTATTGATACGTCCTTAGGAACTTTTGAAGTTGGCTGCATATTAGTCGGCGGAGAATCGCCGTATGAACGAGAAAAGTATAAAATGATCACAAAAAAAGAATAATTATGTTGAAATTTTGTACTTCAAAGGTAACGTGATGATGCGAATACACTACTCCCACCAATAAATGACGCTCTGCCGCAGCTCAAATCACGGCATTGCACGCGTTCCGTCTCTCGCTTGAAGCGTTCCCTTTCAAGTTTGTTAACAGCATAGCCATTGGAAGACTTTACCAACAGCTTATGTGGGCCGCACTGAGCTAAAGCGTTGATATTTTTTTCCCCACACTTCCCTTCCCCCGTGGTTTCAAGCAGACCATCCTGAACTCGATGCACAAGTACCAACCGCGCTTCCACCTGGTCCGGGCCAACGACATCCTCAAGCTGCCGTACAGCACCTTCAGGACTTACGTGTTCAAGGAGACCGAGTTCATCGCTGTCACTGCTTACCAGAACGAGAAGGTGCGTATACTGTTCCTGCATGCCACCATATACAACCTTATAGATGGCACGTTACACGGGTCCTTCTATCGGCCACTTCTCAAATCGAAGGACCCATGGTGCTCGGCTGCTAACTCGAAGGGCGTGAGTTCGATCCTTGGCCGTGGCGTTCGCATTTCGATGAAGGTGAAATGATCGATAGGGGCCCGTCGACTGTACGATGTCAGCGCTTGGTAAAGAACGCCAAATGGTCGATATTGCCCGCGACTAGCTCGCTCGATTTCGTGCCGACCGGTTGTGCCCGCGCGATCTCCGACGACAGCGCAGCTCTGGCCGACTGGGCTCCCCCCTATACACCATCTCCTGACGCCGACAAGAGCTCTCGCTGAGTGGTGCCCCGTACGTCCTCGGACCCCTGCGACCGTGTCCATCTTTCCTATTTCCTCTTTACTTCCGTCGCTCGCTGTCCGTGCGCCTCGCTCTCTCCTTCCTCTCTCTATATATACCTTTTAATGCTATCCTTTTAATCCCTCCTTACCCCCATTCCTTGTGAGCTACTGTTGAGGTGTCGCACTTTGGTGAACAGTTACGGGGCTCACTTTCCTCTTCTTTTCCCTTTAGTAATCACATCAGAAAGAAAAAGATATTTCCGAAGCCCGCCACTACAGCGTCTTTCATATAGATATCGTGGTTTCGGCACGCAAAATCCCAGTAATTATTGTTATTATTATTATTATTATTATTATTATTAATATTATTATTATTATTATTATTATTATTATTATTATTATTATTATTATTATTATTATTATTATTATTAATATTATTATTATTATTATTATTATTATTATTATTATTATTATTATTATTATTATTATTATTATTATTATTATCAGGAAGACCGCCTCGTTTCGTCGTGTCACTTTGTATGTCCAGTATCGACCATCCGAAATATACACAGGCTATACAAGCTGTTGCCGATCTCCTGCCGACTGAATTCGCAATTTTCCTGCGTATTCACGACAAAAAAAAAGCACAATAAACAAAAAAACGCGCGGGATTGTAAGCGCGTGCATTCCGAACACGCTGCGCCCTTCTTATTCGCGAAATGATCATTGTTTCAAGATTTTAGAGTGTATACACCGTACCAGATCTAATTTGTATGCTAATTCGTTTTTGTTCGTTTCATTAGAGAATGGAATCACTTATCAAATGAACAAGTGTGCTGTATTAATGAAGATGTGTTTTTCTCGACATTGTAACCCCCCTGCTGCAGCGCCTTCGGGCTAAGCGGGGTAATCATTGAATAAAGAATAAAGAAAACGAATAGCGACAGTGAAAAAGCCGGCTGAGCGCTCATGTCCGTTCATGTCGCTGAGCGTGATGATGCTGGTGAGAAAGTTATTTATTGATTTATTTACAGGATATTTTGTGCGGAGAAGCTCGGAGTACTCGGAGGTTATCGGGGGGGGGGGGGGGGTAGCTTATAGTTTAATGCTCTGCCTGCAGCGGAGGGGACGCGTTAGTTCGCGTACAAAAACGTTTATCTTATTAGTTATGAGCGATAGGAGTTTTTGCGTTTTTCCCGTAATGTATATAACCATGTTTCCTGTCATCACAGCTTGGCTGACATAATCCGGGCAAGCCTCACAATCAAAACTCGTAGCGCCTATAACTGAGTGAAATGTTCTTGTACGCGGGCAAATGCGTTTCCTCAATGGCATGAATGCACATGAGTGGATCCAGGGTCCAAGGATATGGCCACAGATTATTGCGGATCATTTATTGTCGCTTTGGCTTGTCAAACGGCGCTCAATTCCTTCTTTAATTGGCTTTCCTAACCGCCTGACCCAATAGTTGTCTGTTCTGTATCATTCCCATGCGAGGTCTGGGCTTTGTAGAGCCGAACGTTGTATACATTATTTCGATTGTCGCTCCCTCTCGCACAGGGTAGCAAACCAGAAGCAACCTTATCGCTATTCCTAGGACTTCGATGTCTCTCACTATCTCTCGGGCAATCATGCAGTAAAACTTAAGCCGAAGTCAGAATTTGAAAAAATACGTTTTCCCGTTTATTTATTTATTTATTTATTTATTTATTTATTTATTTATTTATTTATTTATTTATTTAAATACAAATGACGAATTTCCTTGAATGTTCGCTCCAGCCGCATCATACTTTATGTAAGTTCGAAAGACTAAAAGGTGAAAAAAAAAATCATCGGTAGCATTCCAGAGCGTAAACAGGAACGTTTTTTTTTTCTCACGTCTTCTGGCGTGCACTCTTAAACCATGAAGTTTTTCATCAAACGCCTTCGTAACGTTCATAAAACCAAGCTCATAGCTTACTCGCCCTACAGGCATATATCTTTGCCCGCGACCTGGTAACAGTTCTATACATTCGATATAATGTGAGCGCAGTTAGTGACACTGCCATCATTGCAGGTGGAGTATGCTATTGCAGCCTACGAAGGCAGTATGCAAGAACTCGACGTTTTCCAGTGTGGGGACGACAAAATAAAGGCCTATAGACTTTGAGCCGAGAAGAAGAAAAGACAGGGTGCTAAGAATACTTCCCGAGTTTTTACTGTGCTTTGTTGTCCTCTTGAGTGCTCTATCTAAGAGGATTCTTTTTTTTTCTCTGGCGCTGGAAAATGTTGTAAACGAAGTTTCAACTTTCAACTTAACGCTTTACAGCGTGCAGAGCACTGCAGACATCCCCCCCCCCTTCTCTGCTCTCGTCACTGCCTCTGCCCGTACCGCACTTAACTTGGAACAAATTAAAGTGTATACATTTCAACATCACGAAGCAAATATTTACGGCTGTGGTTTGCTGGAGGAAAGCACTGTCTGGATATCTGAATTTAGTGCGACATAAAGTACATTCCCGTTTAGCAATGCTCTAGCCCGTCAAGCCGTGCGACGGCTGCAGTATCTTCATGCCGCCCACGATCGTTGCGCCATTGCGGTAATCATGATGTTGACACACGAAACACTGTGGATGGATCTGGGCGCTGTGGCTCGCTAAATAGAAACAAACTGCATACTATTAAAGCAAGTGTTGCGTCGCGACGAAATGAAACTCCTATAGCTGCTGCTGCAAAAAAAAAAAAAATCATTTAGTGTATAACGAATGCCATAAAGAGGGGACCAGTGGTTTTGTCTACTCTGAGGTTTCTATGACGGCTGGCTGTAAAGTGGTGGCGCTTCAAGTGAAGTTTAATATTTTCTCGTGACAGTCACCGTTAGTAGATTGGAAAATGAAACCACGTGTCGTTTTTAAGTGAGTCTCAGCTTTCTCTCTCTCCGAGTCTCTCTCTTCGCTCCTCTCTATATGGGAGCGTCACATTTTCCACCCTTAGGACCAGGTAACATATTTCCGCTGCACGGTATGTAGTTTTTCTCCAACTCCGCACAAAATTAAAATGAATGTAAAATAAAATCTCCTGCAAGATAAGCATATTTGCTGAATATACTAGCATGAATTATGTATGAATGTAGGCTTAATTAAAATTATTTCGGGGCTGTTACGCGTAAAAACCATGATAAGACTATGATGACGTCGAGGAATTAAAGATTCCGGAAATTTTGACCACCTGTGGGTTTCTCATTGTGCACCTGCACATACACCTTAAAAAAAGAAAAAGATGTCATTTTGGTTCATTTTTATGCACGTGGGATTCACATGCCTAACACTTTATTTAGAAAGGCACCATGACTCTGTCTAGAAGAGCCACGCATTGAGTCTCTTTTGGAAGGTCGGGCGTCTCACAACTCTCCCGAAGAGAGTCAAAGTTCTTAGAGTGGGGAGGTATACACTTGCTGCCATAGTATATTTAGCTGCATCGAAAATGCGACCGTCAGCGCCGGAATCGAAGTCGCTATACTACCGGGTAGGCAGGCAGATACCGTAACGACTGGACCACCTCTGCGCTCCTGCGTTCGGCACACATAATCGGGTGCCGGTGATTGAACGTGCATGAACAGCGCGTGGTGAAGTTTAGGGTAAAACTGAAATACACCTGCGTAATGGTGACGCACCAATTCAGACAATTCACGCTGTGTTCCTAAACCACGCAGACAGTTTATTTTAAGTTCATATCGGAAACGAAGGGAAGGGGACAAATAAATCCGCACGCAGCATTGTCACTCGTAACGTAAAAGTCGCAGTATATAACCATACTGTGATGTAATTTCATCTTGCTCTAAAATGGTACCACTGGTTGTGGTGTTCCGCGCCGCGGTGGTCTAGTGGCTAAGGTACTGCTGACCCGATGGTCGCGGGATTAAATCCCGGCTTCGGCGGCTGCATTTGCGATGGAGGGGGAAATGTTGTAGGCCCGTATACTCAGATTTGGGTGCACGTTAAAGAACCCCAGGTGGTTGAAATTTCCGGAGTACTCCACTACGGCATCTCTTATGGTTTGGGACGTTAAACCCCACATATCAATCATCTGATTGTGGTGTTGTACGGTTTTCCGAATGCTATTGTTGCATTAACTTATCACTAGGGTTCTCAGTATATATAGGCCTATACATCTATCTATACACTTCTACGTTCTAATGCCACCGATACAGGATATAATCCATCTGTGGCAATGCACAACCGATTTTGCTATCATCATCAACATAATGATTTACGCCTACATCAACAGGATGGTTTACCTGCGTTGCCTTGAGTTACCCGCTTTCTTTTAGCTTGTAATTAGAGGCCCTATACGACGTTGTCATGTTGTACCGTCGAACACATTGTTACGGTGAGATGCCTTTGTATACAGAAGTGCATTGATCATCTCCTGAGATGATGAATGCGAGAAATTTGTTCTTCCCTTCTTGCGCATCCCCTCAGTATCGTAGCAATACTAAACATGTTACAAAAACACGGTGAATTTCTCGTAGCGCTGCTAGAGCTCAAAGGCGCGTGTTCGACTGTCGGCCACCAGTCGTATTTCGATGGGGTCTAAAAGCAAGAACGCCCGTGTGCCTGTATATTTAAGCTCACATTAGAGAACCCAGAGTGGTGTAATTAGTCGGAATTCCTCATAAGCATCTGATGGTTTTCACGCGTTGAGCGCGTTCCATTTATTCGATTCCGCAGGCGGCATCAGTGTTTTCGCAGTGTTCAAAGTCTCTAGTACGATACCGCTTTCATACATGGAAGGAGCACATTCACTGAATTCGCTACACAGTCGAGCGTCCTATATAGTTAATAACGTTTTCAGTTGAAATATATGTACTCTGTATAACGATGGCCTCGCGTATACGACACGACCACCAGAGGCCGCAGACATTCCCGCGCACCATAACGCATGCAATAATATAGCCGCTGCCCAGGATATTACCTGCAGTGCCGCTTACACAAACATGGCCGTGTCGTGGGCCAAAATTGACGACTCTGTCTCCGATGCGGTACGACTGTGTATCAACGTTCCTTGTTATGCGAGCCAACATCGCCGGTATATAAGGGCGCGTGTGGTCCTCCTGCAGCCGATCCCGCTTTAAGAGAAGATGACGCACGACCTGCCCTGGCATAGGCATCAATTATTCGCTATGCGCCATGTCACCGGGTCATTGCAATATAGTCGAACGAACGGCCAGGTATCGTTCCTTTCTTCTATTTCCTCGTTGTCTACGTCGAAGGCTGCTTTATTACCCCTGCGTTATTTCTGTTTCAATGAGTTGCTTATTTCTTATATGTATTGGGAAAAAGCGATACCTCATAAGCCGCATTTTTAGTTGTGATAAATAAGTCTTTTCGTCTACATATATGTATAGTACAAGCCATCAGGTCGAAAGGACAGACTGATAGACTATAGTTCAGAACAGTAACGAAAAGTTGCGTCTTGATCTGTCGCCATCCGTGGGATCCTTGGTCCTATAATGTACCTAATTGAGCCCTCGGTATCTGTAAGGTTATGCGCATCTGAAGCAATGATGACCCAAGTGCTTGAGACTGACTATACGTGTTCACTTTTTCTCAGTAGAGACGCGTAACAAATGACTACGCTCCACGCGCAAATGAAAGCCGTGCTCTCAAGCAAGCTTATACTCGAAACAACCGCGTTTCCTGTTGTCGAATGCATGCCAAAGAGATTGTTCGACAATTTTTCAAGGTTATATAGATGTCGGGTTAAGGCGCTGACAACATACTATCGCAATTTTGCAGGAATTCCTTCCGCTCGATTGTACGCCATTATTATTATCGATATCTCGATTTCTTATTCATTAACCACAACAGCAGCTGGAGCACTATAGCTCTTCCCGTACCTTTTCCTTTTTGTATTTTTTATCCCTTGATACTGACTACCTCGCAGTGAGCCTGTTTAAGAGCGCTGCTTCGTGATGCGCGCTGCAGCCTAGCCACATGTCACTTTTCAGATAGTTTCAGATTTTGCGGGCTTTCTTTATCAATCACGGAATAATGAGTACGCAATTCATACGTTGTTGAAAATAGCGTAGTTAGATGTCATTTCAGAGCGCCTGTACATATGCTTCATTGGCATTTCGATAATTAGGTAAGTACTTGTCGAGTCACGAATATAATGATGACTATAAATAATTTAATCTGAATAACGGAAAAATTAGTCGTGGGTACTCCAGTGAACTGGGAGCGATGTATACCATAGATGTGGCCCGTGTACTCAGATTTGGGTGCACGTTGAAGAACCCCAGGTGGTCGAAATTTCCGGGGCCCTTCACTACGGCGTCTCTCGTAACCATTAGGTGGTTTTGGGACGTTAAACCCCACATATTAGTCAACACCATGCATGTGCTTTGCGTAACGCCTTTCCACTTTTTTTCTTTCAATCAAGTTTCGCGTCATAGCTAGTACACCCTGTTTATATGCACTGTGATGTCATTCCCGCTTCGATAAAACCTGATCTTGCTCGGTATTCGCTTCGTGGGCCGTTTCCGTAACACATGTCGCCCATTTAAATTCGACAAGTGCGCCGAATGACCGGAAACCTTTCAAGCACGTTACAGTCGGCGGTCGCCCGCGGGTCTGTTGTCCAAACAACGTCCATGGTGTACTGTATACAGTACACGCAGAAGACGGTGGGCCGCAGCTCAGCGCGTCCTCTTATACAGCATCGCGTGCGAGCACCGACTTACGCTTCACACCTGCCGCTGGACTCCACGGGAGATCACGGCAGGAGAACGTCTCGTAGTACCTCCGTACCCGACGCAAGTAAACACAATAGAAGAGCAGAGAAGGAGGTCCCGGGGTGGGCGTGTCAGCGGGAGCGGAGCGAGCTGACGGAAGCCGCAGGAGCAACTCCATTCCCAGAGACGCACCGGGAAGAAGACGAAGTGCATCTGCGTCGGGGAATATGAAGACGGCACTGACGTGCCCGAGTCCGTCAGCCGCTTCCGCTCCGCGCGCGCGCGTTCATTACCGGCGCAGGGCCAACGGCAAACATGGCCCCTGCGATTAGGCCGCTTGTTTGCGCTCCAAAGCTGCGGCTGCTGCTCGAGACACAACAAGCGGCCGACCCTCCACCCGTGAGCGCACGGCATCTGCTCTGCGTCACCGTTGGGACCAGAACCTTGAAATGAGGCGAATACGGGTGCGCTGCAAGGCTTTGTATTCAGTCGGAGGTTGTTGTGTGCGCGGGATGTACGCGAGTGGATGTCTTATGAGGTCGTTGCTGCGCAGGGGTGGTCTTGATTCCGTGATGGGACGTACACTTGCTCGGCTACGTAATGATGACTACACTGAAATGTTTATTCTCCTCCGTTCGTGGGCTTAAAAGTTGAAATATGTGCAAAACAGTTACTTGGTTCCAGATTGATCTAATGAGAAGAGTAGAACCGAATTTCGGAACTATAGTCTTCCCTGCGGCTATTGTTGGCCGTGGCTTATCATTTCGGCTACACTTTGTGCTCTCCTGCATGCGCACCTCTATACTGCATTAATTGATTATTCGCGTCATTGGGTATGGTTTGGGTAAAGTTGATGCAAAGTAGCGCATTGTTGTTGACCGTGCAAGGTGTATATATATATATATATATATATATATATATATATATATATATATATATATATATATATATATATGCAGAACGTTTCCACGATCATTTTACATCACTTTAGCTTCATCTTCCTGCGAAACTGTATCGATTCTTTAAATTCATACTGTACTACGCTTGCGGAACGTAACCAAATTTCACACATATGAGCGAGATAGAGGAATACAACAAGAGGAGAAAGGAATACAGCTGAAACCAGGTCTCTGGGGATGTGGTAATGGCAGAAAATATAAAAAAGCAGTTTCCGATGCTCTAAATCACGTTAGCTTTCGTTACTTCCCCTTATGGTCACACCATATGTGCTTACAGTGATTCTTCCTTCCAAACAAACATTGGAAAATTTCGATACACCTTTAAGAGTTGAACACAAAAGCGATATCTTTTCCCTAGTGCATATATACCCTTGATGACATCCGAATTCATCCACGGATGTGCCTTAATATCATCGGTGGGCAAGAAGAGCTGTAGAAAACAGACAGCTCAATTTGTATACACATGCCTTCCCTTAATTGGCAAAATATATTAAAATAAATGTTCTTTTGAGCTACATAAAAATTATAAGACATTCCTTTGGACTTTACACACGCTACTTTTATCTGAAACACTAAAGAGAGATTTTCCTTACCCTTGAAAAAAACTTTAGAACGTGCTTTCAGTTTCGAAGTAGGGAGCTGGTAAATGAAGTGACCGAAAAGGTTTCATGCACAAAGTGTTTGAGTATAGACTTTTTCAAGATAGCAAGCGTTGTACCCTAAAGAAAACTTCCGGTCTGCACGTATCAGCGGGTTGCAAGTGTTGCGGTGTGCTACCGGCACCATCACCATATGCGTCGTCTTGGTGCCGTTGAGCAGGCCCATGGCACCCGCATACGCCTTGCGGATGGCCGCGTCGATTCGCTTCCTCTCCGCTTCCGTCCACTTGTGAAAGGCCCCCGCGTATGCTGCGTGGCTAACTGCAAAGGCCTGCAGCAGTCGCAGGAGGCTCGCTTCTCGGATTCCTCGGGACCTCGACGTGACCCTCTTGACGAGTCTCGTCGCTATCCCGATCTTCGTTACTATGTGGTTGGCTGCCGTCCCGTTCGTGCGGTGGGCGTCCACGTACATGCCTAGTACTCGGAGGCTCTGGACGTGCGGGACCGGCGTGCCGTCGCTGGCTCGGACGACTATGTTGCGTTCCGCTTCTTCCGCGGCCCGCTTTCTCCATCTTCCCGGTGGTGGGAGCACCAATAACTGGGAGCGCACAACACGCTCTCGGAGATCGGCGAGGCCCAACGTACTGCTCAATTGACGCGCCTGGGCCGCACCGCGGTCGGCAGGCGGCTGCTGGAACGAGTGGGCCTGTCCTCCCCCGAGGAACAAGACCACGAAACGTCTCCACTCACGGAGTCAACCATGCGAAGACTGGTGGTGTATCCGCTGCCAAAGAACATGGGTCCCGGCGAAAGCGAGGGACGACGAGCGGCGCGAGCCAGGGCGCTGCTGCTGCAACATCAGAACGACGAGGGCGCCGTCTACGTGGACGTGGCCAAAGTCAAGAACAAGGACGCCTACGTGGCGGCGGCGGTCGCCGCAACGACGGGCAAGATCGTCACGTCATGCAGCGTGCGTACGCGGAGCGCGAGCCAGGCCGAGGAGATGGCGATAGCCTTGGCGGCGCGCTCCCCGGGCGTGCGGACAATACTCAGTGACAGCAAGACGGCCATCCGTAGCTTCTCGCGCGGAGCCGTGTGCGGGGCGGCTGCTAGGGCGTTGGCAAGCGACGAGTCCAAGTCGAGGCTGACGCTAAAATGGTTCCCGGCTCACATGGGTAGGGACCTGATACCAGGATCTCCGAACCGCAACGAGGAGGCGGATGCCGCGGCCCGTGGTCTCGCCACGTGCCGGACCGCGGCCGCGCCCGCCTCCGAAGACACGACGGCGACCGAAGAAGAAGGCGAGGAGCAGCTGCTCGATTACGGCGACATCCTCGCGTGGTACAGGGAGCAACGGCGTGGCTTCCCGCCTCCGCACAGGGATCTTACCCGGTGGGAGGCGGTGAGGTTGCGCCAGCTCCAAACCGAGACTGTGCTGACCCCATCGCTAGCGCGACACGTGTGCCCCGAACTCTACGTGAGTGAAATGTGCAGTGTGTGCGCGAGCGCGAGAGCCACCCTGGCTCACATACTCTGGGGATGTGACGCAGACAGCGCGGACGGTCCGGTGTTACCGCCGCAAGTAGAACAGCGTGTGGGGTCTACGGACCCAGAAGACCAGCGAAGGGCCGTCCGGCAGCTCGAGGTCGCACTGGCGCTGCAAAGGCGAAAGGGGGACACCCCCAGTAACCCGAGCGGCGACGGGGCACGAAGGCCTTGAGGTCTAGGCCCGCGTGACATTAGGACTTCTAGTGTAACGTGAGATAGGGTGAACCCCACGCCCTGCGCGGCCGGAGGGAATCCCGCATGCTGGAACCCAATAAAGTTTATTCTCTCTCTCTCACCATATGCGGCGACGAGGTCGAGTATGTTGCGCATTCTGACTTCTACTCCATCGCCACCAGCTGAAGGGACGTGAAAGCGTAGAAGACGGTGTGAACCAAAATTCCAACGACCTCGCCGTTGTGGCAGACGTTGCAGACCCCATTCCGCAATGATAAGTAGCTTTATTTCAAGTGTTTCAGGTTGAAAAGCGAGCTTCGGATACGGGGGTCCGTCGACGCTGCATTCGCGAGCAAGTGTTACTTGGCGCCGTGGAATTGGCAAAGCGCGCAGATTTTTTTTTTTTTATACTATAGCATACGTGCATGCACGACTTACAGTGCTGAACATAATAAGTGGTCCTAGCAATGCTGCGCGTTGGGACTGTTGTTTTTCCATCGGCTGTTACATGCAGCATATCTAAACATAAGCCGAAGCGAACGGCATGTCAGTGCGGTGCTATAGGTTACTCACAATACACATTTTGGCCGAATCATAGCTTGAACTCTGTCGATTGCATTCGGTACCGGTAAATAAAAATAGGAAGTGTGACGCTCAACTATTAGCACTGCCTGCGAGGAGTTTCAATAAATATTTATCCGTAATGGCAAACGGCATACGCATTGGACATTCACAGGACGCTTTTCGACCTCCGAAATTGCTTGCTGCAAGTATACGAGCGCTTACATGGGTGACGCGGTGGCATTGTTTCAACCCCCGGAAATCATTTAGTTCCAGTGGCGCAAGTTGAACAACGAAGAAAGAGTTCGATTGCAAGCGCAGCTGACCACAAAACACGATCGTCCTCCAGAATGCAGACCGTGCAGCAGCTCGACCAGATAGTGCATTGTGACGTCACGGCTAGCGAGCACGCGAGTTTCGCCTCGCTCGCTCGTTTATAAAAAATATTCTATTATAAACTAATGGCCCGACCGAATTCACTGTAATTTCGTCAGCTTGTCTGTGAACGTATACAAGAATCAACGTATACACAACACGGATTATGGTTGAAAATTGGGTGCCATGACCCCTTTAAGGGAATAGGCGCAGTAACGTGTGTGCCTTTTGCAGTGGGTGACCAGCGTTAAACTATGGAATCGTTATGATACTAACATGTTTTTACGCCCGATTTCGATGCACGCTTGTGTCACGCATTATTATTACTGCAATACTTCATGGTGTGTTGTGAAGCGTATATGCAGGATGCATATGTTTGTAAAGAACAAAAGTTACTTTCACTGCATTTGATTGATTTGTGGGGTTTAACGTCCCAAAACCACCATATGATTATGAGAGACGCCGTAGTGGGGGACTCCGGAAATTTTGACCACCTGGAGTTCTTTAACGTGCACCCAAGTCTGAGCACACGGGCCTACGACATTTCCGCCTCCATCGGAAATGCAGCCGCCGCAGCCGGGATTCGAACCCGCGACCTGCGGGTCAGCAGCCGTGTACCTTAGCCACTAGACCACCACGGCGGGGCTTTCACTGCATTTCCAAGCAGAGTAAGTTATTTTCATTGTGTTCACACGTAGACGCATCGATGTGGGGTAAAACGTCCGCTTGCCTCGCAGACGCGCGGATCCGATGCCCTATAGGAGCCAGGATTTTCAGTTGCTTACTTAATTTGCATCGGTCTCGATTTCTCGTTCACACATAAGATGATTCTTCTGCTCACAATCCCCGACGCCGCGATTTCTGCGGAACAACCTCTCTACGTTATCATGTGAATATGGCTCATACCTTGCTTGGGTTTTGATCTGTTCTGTTCCAACTGCTTGGATGCGGAGAAATTGAGGTCCATATTGCCTCGGCTACTCTATATCACGAAGTTCTGCAGCGAAAAAAAAAACAGAACAATACCGAAAGGTACACAAAAATGAACAATAAAAAAACAACATCATGTCGCACTGAAACCAGTTCAAGTATCACGCCAATACACAGTTTGCTTACAGCAGTTCACACTGGCGTAAACTGTTCACGCGCACACATTCCTTTTCTACTGTCAGTATATGTAGTAACTGTATATTATTCAATTGAATAATATACAGTTATTCAACTCAGTTATTATTGAATTATTATTCAATTATTATTCGAATCAATAGTTATTATTCAATTCAATTGAATGTAACTGGCGGAACATGGGAGAGGCCTTTGTTCTGCAGTGGACGTAGTCAGGATGATGATGATGATGATTATGATGATGATGATGACGACGACGACGACGACGACGATGATGATGATGATGATGATGATGATATGTAGTAATACGTTCCATATATATATCAATCCCTGGCTGTCTATCACAGGCGCTTATCCAGTCCAGTCTCCACTAAGACGTCTGTCAGGAAGATGTATGCCTCTTTCTGAAGATGCATCTCAGGCCATGGTCCGAGTGATTTCTTTAATGTTTGGGGTCGTCTGTCCAAACTTGCTAATTTGTTCTTTAGTTTGTTCTTAGGTTTATCCATGTTTAGTTTTTTTATTAGCGTGTACGTTAGTTCAGTCTTCGACATGAGCTCGTACGCGTATCTGCTGTTACGACCTCGAGTTTATGAAAATTCCACAATCAGAAAGTCGGAGATTAAAAGCCGGGGCAGTCAGACGAGCACGGGAATATTTTCCGCACGAGCGAGCTTGTACAAGTGCGTCACGCACACGCTTTCGCCGAACGACTCGACCGACACGTTGACACCGCGACATCTAATGCGGGTGCGGCGCACCTCACCACCTGACGCCGTATGCATCAACTGTGGCACTAAATCGTGACCGATCTGTTCAATGTACATGTTCAGAGCACGCGTTTCCGATGATGGATGTGGTTGTCACCCTGTCACTCTACAGAGTCAGTGCATTGCATCTATATATAAATAAAATGTTGCGGAAGTGCTGGTGATAGCTTCACTGCTACAACTGAGTTGATTACCCGCCTTATATGTACTGTATATATAGCCCGAGAAGTCTGAATTAAATTCGTTTTTGTTCCATGCTTTTGCTTTCTAATGAGGGCAAATATAGTTTTGTCTGACCGATATATTTCAAAGAATAATAATATTGGGATGAGGGCGTCATCAGAGGTCGGTATCGCACAAGCTTATATTGAGAAAATCGTTATGGGCATTCTGCAGCGTTTCTAGTGACATATATACCATTTGGTAGGCTCTGCGCTGATGTTCAAGTGCTCGCGAGCATCACATACAGGGGCTGAAGTGTGCTTGACTTCCAGACCGTCTTATCGTTTCTGATGCTCAGTGGAGCAAATAGGGCCACTGCAGCGCTGATGCTGCCGTTCAGAAAGAAAAAAAAAACGATGATTGCATCATGATGCCAACATGCTGCATCAGGAAACACAAAGTAAACATTTCCGGTTGGACACGTCGTGGATCTAACCGGATGTCGCTTATATCGTCCCGCGCACAACTTTCAGAAAATATACGCACAATCGACAACTTCTGTTGCAAACAATCACAACTTTCAAAACATTCATCCGTGAATACACGTGCATACATACTTAAACACACTTGTAGAACATGCGCGCAGTGGCTCGATGTTATACTCTTTTTCTATTTTTTTTTATTTTGCTCGTAGTATACTGCGTGATAACGCGCGCGTGCACCACCGTCAGAGCTGTGAGGCAGGCAGCCGAGGGATGCTCAAGAGATCTGTGTGGCCCCGAGGCATGAGCGATTCTAAAGGAGCAAGGCGGCACCTATACACAAGCGAAGCGCGTCGGGGGAGAAACAAAGATACAATCGAGCGGGGAAAAAGGAACTGCATCGGCAAGAGGAAGAAGATCCGGCGGTGTGTAGCTACCACACCGCTGTTCCGTCATTAGCCTCGGGTCCAGGCGCCGCGCCAAATGACCGTGGAGGCATCACGCGATGGCACCGTGCGACACGACACCTCAGCAGCAGTCGTCTCTTCGAGAAGGGAGTGAAGTGTCGCGCGGGCACGTCCAGATTGGCTCCTGCGGCCCGGGGCACGGCACGGCAACCTTCCGTCGGAGACCTGTCCTATCTCCCGCACGATCCTTCTTTTAACGCGCGCTTCGTCTGTTTTCCTTTGTTTTGTGCGTGTGACTGTATACGCTTCTCCTTCTTTTGCTCCTGTTGAACGGCGTATGATGTCAGCGCGGATACGCGAGTGCAGTCCTTTAGGTGTACACCTTGTGCGAGGACGGTTCGCGAGGGGGCCTTTCTGTGGGAGCTGGATAAAAGAAAGGTGCATGCTTCACGACCGATGTGACACGCACGCCGCTCCAGGAACTGGAAAAGGGGCGAGCCTCAACGGGAAAATGAACGAGTAAATTCCAGAAGATGAAGTATAGCGAATCGAGACGAGAACTGGAAGCTGATTAGAAAGCTGTGCGAAAGGTCAATAGGGCACCTGATTTCCAAAAAATAGTAATAGACGTGCTCGTTAATACGCACCGAAGATGTTGCACGAGTATATGCCTACCTCTGCTATGTGGATGGAATAGAAGCAACTTTATTTTTTTTAATGTGAACAACTTTATTGTACATGTACTCTATAGGAATGAACACTGAATGTTTTCATCCCGTGGGCGTCATTGCGGAAACATGATGAATTAACCCCATTGTGATTTAATCGAGATGAATCGAGAGAAGGCACTCTTGTGTTTGCGCATCGATATTTAAGGCTCGACTCAACATGCTAATTATATATAATAACTGGTGTTTAACTGCCCTAAACCACGACGTGATTATGCATGAGGGACACTGTAGTGGAGGGCTTCGGAGATTTCCACCATGTCGCGTACTTTAAAGTGCACTGACATTGCACAGTATATGAGCAAATCTTCTCTGTTGAAATGTGACTGCCGGGGTCGGAATCGAACCCGCGACCCTTAATTGGGTCAGCAGGCGAGCACAGTAACCAGCACCACCCCACCCGGCGGACAACGACGCGCTTGGAGCCTGCAAACTCGATGTTACATCTCAATGTGACAACGCGGGGGCTGTTTAAGCCTTAAATATTTCATCGTCAGTACGAGCCTACAGAGTCCACCGATGTTGTGCGTGGCATACATGTGTATTGCATAATCGCAAGACCCAACAACGTGTGTTTTATCAAGTCTAGCTCACGTTTTACTTGAACGCCGTTCGATTTCAACGTATACGCGAGGTGCCGTTATCCTTCATTGTGTATTATGTGCAAAATGTGCCATTGAAAACGTCATATGCCTTGAGCCTCCGTGGAGTCTCGCTTAATGCAGAACGTGGCACACAACGGAACCTTGCACTTATACATGTATACTCCACGTGTTCTGGTCTATATGGCGGGAATTGTTACGAGATCGCTTGATATTCAGCGGATGGAATCACCGATTCCGTGGTTTTATCTCATCAGGATGTGCGTTGCGGACCAAGAGTGTGCGAAAGACTTGATCCATGCGAAAAGTATAGCTTTTTCTTGCCTTAATTTTTTTTTTCGTTTTATCCTCGCAGATAACCCAACTGAAGATCGACAACAACCCGTTCGCCAAGGGGTTTCGGGACACTGGCGCTGGCAAGAGAGAAAAAAAGTGAGTGTTGGTCGGCCCTATCATGTGCTAAGGACTCTATACTTTTTGATACGTTCCCCATCTATAGAAAACACATGTCTCTTGGTCTTTCAATACAGTTGTCTATATAGGCGTATATTACACGTACTTCCTGCAACAAACTCTTTAATCTATGTTTTAGACAACTTATCGATTAAAATATATTGCCAAAGGCATTTGGAGAATGATACTTCGCGCACTATTTGAAGGTGAAAGAACAAGATTATTTGCATAGGGCAAGGTTTATCACTGCCTCTAGGTAGTCTATTGGTACTGAACAACTGCCGGTAACGCAGAATGCACAGAGATAGCCGAAACGCCTGCTGATACAGTGGTCATAAACTCGTGAACCTTCCTTGCGCTTGTTACATCGTTTTTGTTTGCATTTCCCAGCAAACTCGGACTTGATTGTGTTCGACAACACGTCCCGTTGACCCCGCTTCCTTTCATGTATTCTGTCTCTCTATCGTACTATCCCCCCTCAAACCTTCAATTGGAAAAGTCTTCGTTTTCGCGCAGCAGCGTTAAAACACCATACATAGTTGATGTCGCTATATTTACTTGACCCACGTTATAGATATTGCTACAACTCGTAGTGATTGTGCTGCCCCTCCAACGGCGAAATACTCCAACTCACAAGCTGTGAGATTTTGAAACCTTCCACTGCGATTTGCCAGGATCGATCGGGCTGCATGATGTCATAAAGCTCCGATCCAGTTTCTGCTTCCGCTGAACAGGGTCCATCATGGGACCAGTTCGTTTTATTCTGCATATTTTTCTAAGCTATATACAGGCCCGGCTTCTCCTCACCCCTTAAACGCGCACGGAACACAGACTTCTTTTGAAGTCATTAACTCCATATGATACAGCAAAGTGTCCCGATGGTTGCACGGACAAAGAGACGCCCGTAATACGCATGCGGGGTCGTGTAACGGCAATTATCCACTACGCTCAAACTCGGAGTTTGTCATTGCTTTGCGAAAGTCACGTAATAAACGAATCGCGTGCTTCGCGACTCCATTTGCGCTGTCCCCGTGGACGTTAATGGGGATCGGAACGAGTGTGCGCGAGCCTTCAGATTGTTCACCCGTTACCCGCAGCAAGCTAGCATCTCGGCAGAGCCGTTGCATGCAGCACTAAAGTAAAGAGAGTTAGCCGTCGTATTTCGTATACTTTCGGTTTAGGTGCAGGTGCACTCATTATACTCAGTTTCTTTAGTGTTTGACTAAAGCGTCACTGGCCACGTTCTAGTGTACACTCCCATCGTCGTCACATTGTGATTCTTGCTTTCAATCTGTCAGTCAGCGTCCAATAGCGTTTGGCATATTGATGCCGTTCTGGATGAACGTCTTTTGTGTGGCGCCGCTTTTCCGTAGTGCTTAAAACTATATGGGTCTGCAAATGCAACCATATATATGGAGCCCTGTGGCAATGCTTTGTTGTATCGCGATACATGATAGACAGATGTTGCAATAATGCTTTAGGCATTTGTGAGCACAGCACGTGTTCTTTTGTGAGTGACTCGCGTATTGGTCTATCGGTGAGTTTTACACCACATTCGTGCCGATGACGTTCGCCGGCCACGCGTTCGAGCGAACCTGGCATGCATGCGGCCTCCTACGTGGCCGGTTTCCATTACATGCACGCCCTGTGCATCAGTTCATGCATCAAGCCTTCGTTCATCGAAGGCTTGATGCTTGAAGGCTTGATCGAAGCAGCGTATGTTATTGCCGATGCATGGAAGAGAGTTCTCGCGGCCTTTGCGAGCCACACACGATGCACGACGCGTTCCGCCGAACGTGATAGGTCGCGCATCGACATCTGTCCCGACAGTCGAGTCGAGCGCTAAGCGATTCGTCGCCTGTTTCGACATGCCGTCACTGCATGCATTGCGTAGCGCATGACATTTGTGCACACGCCCGTTGCATTGCCTCACCTTCAGTGACAGCGAAGGCGGCACAGCGAACGAGGCACAGAGAGACGGTTGGCTGTGGACTGTCGCGACCGTTTGAACGCGCTCCCCGATCACGTCTGTCGAAACGGTGTATACTCGCCATAAGCGTGTCATACAAGTACACCGGGCACCTTTTTTTTGCGTATACGACGGGCACACGGCGTGGCACCGTCGCTTGCACGGATCATCGTCGTGAATATGCGATCAGACGAGCGTGTATGTACGCAATGACCGCGCGATTCCAGTTGGCGCCCCCGCTGCCGGATCGAGCAAAACGCTCGCGCGACCGCGCCCGTTGGCTTTTAAGAGGCGCCCGACGCGTCGTTAATTAGCCGGTGCCGGTATATATTATGCGCACTCCGTTGCTTACGATACTCACGTATATTCATTAACAAGCTGTTAACGTCTGCGCGTAGGTGTAATATTCCGAGCACATGCAGCATACGCCATGTACGAGTATACGGACGATGTACATATAGGGCGTTTTGTCTCTCCGGGTGGCAAGCAGGGGAGGCCATTATTGAAATCGCCGCTTATTCTTGCAACCCGCGGGTCATCCTTCAACGCTTTTCAGCGCCTGGTGTTTCTGCGTAGTTCTGGCAGATTTGCGACCTCTTTGATCGTTTTCTCGCGCTAATAGCGTACTTCAAAGCACCCCCGCTCCGCTTTGGCGCTGATGTGCGCATAAAGCGTATGTTTAAACGTGCGCCGAAGCCTACAGAGCGTGCCCGTTAATCAACGCCCCGCCCTTCTTTCGTTCGCTTTCTTGTCTCCGCTTGACGCCTACAACGACGTGGACGTGCGTGGCTCGCCTCATTCGTCGCGCGCGTGCATGTTTAGCTTGCGTCGCATTATGCTCCGACACACTTACACGCGCCATATCACCGTGGCGCCTCGCCACACTTCGTCCTTCGAATACTGGGCATATATCGCGCAAGCTTTATTAACCTATAGAGGGCGTCGTGACCCCGTTACGCATACGTACGGGCTTTTATTAGTGATAATAAGTGCTGGCGGTCCCATGTCTGAAAACAAGGATATTATTATGAGGGATGCCGGGGAGGGCTCCCGAAATATCGATCACCTGGGTTCCTTAATGTGCACCTAAATCTAGGTGCATGCGTGGACGTCAAGCATTTTCGCCTCCACCGAAATAAAATGCGGCCGGGGCTGGCATTCGATCCCACGACCATCGGGGCAGAAGCCGAGTACCGGTATACCACTATACCATCGTGGAGGGTCGGTCTTTTGTTACAAAGCATGCACAGGGATTTTGGAACAACCCGCAAAAATCGTTTGTCTTGGTTCCTCTATGGCACCAGAGGAACCAGATAAGAAGTAGGGGGGAGGAGGGGAACGCCGGTGCTCCACTTTGGGACTGCTCCACAGGGGGCCTTGACACCTCTTGACACCCGAACTGTGTGCTTTAACAGTCCCAATTAGCGCCTTCATTTCATTATAGACATGTTGCGTAGTGCTCGATTGATTGTTCTCTAAACAAACTTAAATCGCGATAGTGGGAGTTTTATTTTTTCAACCTCATTCAACGTCAAGATTGGAGTGGGAGTTTTATTTTTTCAACCTCATTCAACGTCAAGATTGGCTGGAACGACTGGCGTCATGATTGGATAGAACTTGTTCGTTTCAAGAGCAATTAGATAGCCGTAAGGACACAGTTTCGTGAGTATATAGGTCTGCGTTTGCGAAAACGACGACTCTCGTGCCCACTGTGTGGCGCCACAAGTTGTTGTCGGCCTGCGTTCGGTCCACAAACGTGGACACGTTGCTGTCACCGTCCGTGTCGCAGCCGTGGAGCAGTTGCATATTATTGAATCCATGACAAGAACACGTTTTCCGTGTGACAGTACCTCCTGTGCAGTAGATAAACTCCTCGAGGACAATGACGACCGGGCACTTGATTGCAACGTATACGTATAATGTGCGACGAGCTTTACAATGGCCGTCATGCCCATCGCAGGCAATTTGATGCCACATGCGAAAAAAATTTAAAAAAATGTTGTTTGTTTATCTGAGAGACTGATGATCGGGTAAGAAACTCATCTAGCTACCGCCTCTGTTTCTGTATAACTCGTGTGTGTGTGTGTGTGTGTGTGTGTGTGTGTGTGTGTGTGTGTGTGTGTGTGTGTGTGTGTGTGTGTGTGTGTGTGTGTGTGTGTGTGTGTGTGTGTGTGTGTGTGTGTGTGTGTGTGTGTGTGTGCGTGTGCGATGTTAACAGTAATGGCCTCTTCCGCAATGCGCCCTTGTCTCACGTCGAAGTCATCTTGAATAAAGAACGTATACGTTTATGCTTGTACTTAGTCCTTGGTTGGTAAAATGGATACACAGTTCATAATCGATCCTGTGACCGCCTTTGCTAATTGGAAAACGAGCTCCCCCCGCGTGGAATTTCTATAACAGAAGCGTATAGTAGTTTGTCACACTGAAAACGCAGACGTAGTTCACGCAACAAAAGTGTCAGCTGAAGTCACATAGCATAAGTGTGTGGGACTAGTAGGCAGTCAACATTTCATCAACAATCTGGTGCCACCAATACACTTGAGCGAATGTGTTGTGCATGGAAACATGTTTACACGATTACCCGCATTCGCGCGCACATTGGGCTTTGTGGCCGTTCGTCCCACGAGATAGAGGGGGAGGGGGTGGAGAGAGAGAACGTTTACAAGGTTTATAAAGCGGGGGCAGCCGCATGCACTGCCTGCATAGTCTACCGCACATAAGCCGGTTAAGCAACCTCTTCTCTACCCTTCATCCCTTCCCCAGTGCAGGGTAGCAAACTGAATGTGCGCCTGGTTAACCTCCCTGCCTTTCCTTGCATCTTTATCTCTCTCTCTCTCTCTCTCTACCGCACATAAACGTTCCGTCTGCAGGCCTAACGGTACACGCGGCTTCCCATGTAAAACCAGTCTTTTATACGACTATTAGAGGCGCTCGCACGGCCACCATTCGTCAAAGGGCAGTGCCAGGATTGATGGGGCGAGCGTGAGCGAGCTGTGCTTTAGCATAACGTGGCCGCTTCGTACATCGTTCATCCATTACAGTTTTTTCGTTCTTATTTCTTCACTCTCTTCAATTCTTTAAGCTCCCTAACTGGTCCGTCATCACGTCGCTCAAACCATCAGCGCGAGCGCGTAGGCGGCGTACGTAAGCGTGCGTTCTACCTTGCATGAGCTACGGTTCATGGCCTGTATAGCCCCAACATAAACACACACAAGCGCCCTACATAGCTCCCTCGGAGTTCCCTGTTCATTATATATTCTCTACTTTGGTCGCGGTAATGCGCGGTTCTATTAATAAGCGGTCTGGTTTGTCGGAGGCTGCAGCTATGCCACGTCACGTACGCGTGGCTTCGCTGGTGGCCCTTACATTTTTTTTGTTTTTCCCTCTGAAACGACCGCGTCGCGAGTCGGAGCTATAAATCCCGATGAACGCGCGCGTGATGCCTCGCTGTCTTCTCCGCGGTTCATGACTCGAGGAGGGGGGTAACCATTAACGAGGGTGTTCCCATGGTAATGAGCTTTGTACACGTGCTGGTGCCTGACGAATGAATTTCTTTTCTTTCTTTCTTTCTTTCTTTCTTTTTTTCTTTCTTTCTTTTTTTTATTTCTTTCTTTCTTTCTTTCTTTCCTTCCTTCTTTCTTTCTTCCTTTCTTTCTTTCTTTCTTTCTTCCTTTCTTTCTTTCTTTCTTTTCATGTTTCCGAGTGCCCGCTCACTTCCCCAAATGCGTGCGTGTTAGACGAAGTCGAAAAGTGAGTGCTCTAACGATCATTAATTTCGTTAATGTCGTTGCACGGTCGTGCTTGTGCGTGCTGTAGGCGTATCTCGTAGGCGTATCTCGCTATCTCATAGGTTCCGCTATAAGTATACTATAGGTTGGCATGGAGTGACGCTATCTCGTAGGTTCCGTTATAAGTAGGTTGGCACGGAGTGAACGAAGAAAAGCGATGCCTCGGCGATACTGCGTTTGTCTCCGATTTAAAACAAAATAAAGATCATACCATAACAGAGGGTACATGAAGTTTCAAGGAACTTTGCTATTAGAGATGTATATGCCGCTTTCGAAAATTACCCTCGCCACGATTCCCTTTCGGTCTAATGTCGAATTCGAGGAAAGTGTCCACACATGTTTTGTAATCTTCACTTATAGGTATAGTCATCACAGTTTCACTGAATCAAATGTCAAAATTTGCCATAAAACACAGTAGGAAGAATCTGTAATTACAGTAAATCTGTGTTCACGTATAAATCTCGTGTAAATATTTCGTCTAATGAAGTTTTACTCACAACTGTTGCGAAATGGGACGAGATCACTACTAATCTGCTAGCCCCAATTTATATACCTTTATTATTTGAGAGAGCAATGCACGCATTTTTAAAGAAAAAGAACGGGATGCTGAATGCTTCATAAAGTATAGACGGCACACACGTGGCTCGGCGGCTTTATTATATGTGCGCCTCGGTATATACTATATAGACCGACCGGCCTGCGAATTGATTCATTTCCTCGGATCAAATTATGAACGTCCGAAACGTTAGACTGCTCTTGCGAAATAGAGAATCATTGGTTTTTCAGTACAAACCATTTCTTTTTAATGTCTACCTGCATTGTTCTGAGGCAAGTTAAATTACTTAAAACATGAGTCAGTGTAGTACGAAATAAGGGAAGTTCAGAATTTAAAATGAAAGAAGAGAGAAAGGGAGAGAGAGAGAGTGAGGTAACGCACGGTGCCACTTACAGTTGCTCACTCTACAAAGGACAAGAACATCGAGATATTGAAAGGCTGCTTAATATGGCATCATAATCAAGGTGCTTGAAGGCTTAGAAATTATTCTGTTATGAACGATGCAATGCGTCAATCGTTGTTTTGGACCATGGCCAGTTGCTATAGGAAGCCTACGGTTGGGTTCGCCCTCCCTTCGTCGCAGGAGACAGGCGATGCTTCTGCAGCAGGCGCCCTCTTCCCTGCACTCCCAGGGCTCGTCTGTGGGAAGCCGCCTGTCGGCCACCAACCACCACCACACGACGCTGGTGTCCGGTCAGGAGGACTCGAGCGACGACGACGACAAGTTGGACGTCGGCGAGGCGTCCGACCTCAGGCCGGATGGCGTCCTCGGTGCCAGTCCCGGTCGGGACAGCGGTAGGTTAATCTTCATGCTGACGCTGCGCACTTGTTTGCGACCTGCGCTAACGTATAGGCGTCAGGCAAGTTTGCGACTTGCAACTGGGTGTGGTTTAGTTGGAAGTCGACAGGAAGATTATACAGCGTGAAACTGCCGTATTTAGTCTCGTCTGTTGTATATCAGTAGTGGAGTTATACCTGCTCAAGGTAGTTTAGAGATATATCACATACACGTGAACACTATTTGAGTATTTTCATGGGCCCCCGGTTTATGAAGATCATACTGAGCAATTTAACTATGGTAAGACTTAGCAAGCACGGCTTTGTCAGCTTTTATAAGTGTTGTGCCCAATGTCGCAGTTCAGCTGAAGCGCTCCAACACCGATTTCGCCTCATTGTGTAGGTACAGCTGTTCATGTCCCGTTGATATATAGCACAGCAAAACAGCTGAATCGGAGAGTTTCTTTTTTAGCAGTTTCTCTGATGCCGTTGTAGAATGCTAATAAATCAATCAACAAAACAATAAATCAATCAGGATATATTTCTAGCTTCAAAGACACTCACTGGAGCTTGGTGGGTACAGACAAAAACACTGTAGATCAGGCTTGACAGGATCCGTACCCCAGGGCTTGGAAAACAGGGATACAAATTACAGGAAGGCAAAATGGGAAACTGTGGCAGGTGATGTGCCAATTTGACACAATATTCAAGCATACGTTCATTATGAAACATTTCAGGCGAATGGTGCTTTCGCCGTCTCAATTGCATTCCTGCACATGCCACCGCAGATGACCGTCGCGACGACCGGCTCGACGGGCGCTCTCCTCTCAGCAGCACCGGCTCGATCGACCTTCACGACCGAGGCGGCAAGCTGTCTTCGAGCGCAGCGGTCTCCGGTCTCCCGCAGCCGTCGCCTTTGCTGCCGTACTTCTACCCGCCGTCTCTGTACCCGCCGGGCCTGACGTTGCCGCAGCTGTTCTTCCCCGGCGCCGCCGCTGCTGCGGCAGCCGCGGCGGCCGCCGCCGCAGGTCTGCCGACATCTCCTCCCGCTGTGGCAACCACTCCAGCTGCGCTCTCCTTCCTCATGGCAGCCAACCACCCGCTGCTCAACCCGGCGGGCTACTCCGAGGTTGCCGCCAGGCTAAAGCAGCACCGCTTCTCGCCCTACACGTTACCGGGTAGTCCCGTGGCTGCGACGGCGTCTCAGCACTCTCCCTTCCGGTTCCGACCTGGCGCCGGCGGCTTCTTCGACGAGGAAGGCTCCCCGCCGCCGCCCGATCTGCGGTCGCCTCCCGAAGGCTTCCCGAGGCAACACCAGCGGCACCCGACGCCGCCTTCGTCGACGACTCCTCCTCCCCTGATACCGGACTGCGGAATGGCGTCCGCTCCTTCGTGCTCCAGCAAACCCGGTACGCCAGTGAACTCAGACGACGGCGGCTGCAACTCGTCCTCGGAGGGTTCCTCGTGTAGAAGCACCACCGGCGGATTCGGCTCCGGCGTCTCGCCCGCCGCTGCTACGTCAGCGTCCAGGAAACGCGCCTCCCCTTCGCTCTTGTCGTCGCGGTCCACCTCGAACGACCTGAGGAGCATCGAGAACATTGTGAACGGACTCGAACAGCGTCGCAGAGACTCGATGGCCGCCGCTGCTGCGGCTGCCATGGCGGCCGCGCAGCAGGACGGCAAGGCCGGTTGCTAGTGCAGGATGTGCTGTGCAATGAGTGTGTTGTGTACATAGACGCCTTGCTGTATATATGTTGACACGTGTGCACGCGCTACCCTCCGTGACGCCTTATCTTCGCGAAGTGCTCGCAAAAAGTTTCCCGGTTTAAGTGTGTTCGTGTTGGTGTCTGCTGATGTTCCTGCGTAAGAAAAATTTGTACAGCAAACGTCCCTAGACGTTGTTTTACAACCGGGCGGGTATAGCGACGAATTACTATAGATCCCACAGATAGAAGCATGGGGGAAAGGCAGTGCACGGCACCGCGCGTTTACGTGCCGCCTGCCAAGACATTCGCCGAGATTGGGAGCACGGCTCAGCGCCTACATTCGTCGAATGAAAGATTTGAAAGAGTAGGCGCACGCAGCTCCCTCTCGTTTCCTGCTGGTTCACTTCATGTCGCCGTAACTAAGCTCACATCATGCAGCCAACAGTTTCAGCGTGGCAATGTACCATCTGATGACAGTCAATAGGTTTGCATAGCCAATCGACTGAGCTCCATCTCACAAACTAACGAAGCCTATTGCCGCGTGCACGTTGTCTTTTAAGGATCTGCAGCAGGATCTTGATTGCGGAACGCTTTACTTGCGTGTATGTGTGTGTGTCATGTTTTGGTGCGTATGACCGTGTACGATAGATGGACGGACGCAAAGCCATCGACGGACCGCAAAGCTTTGCTGGTCAAACTTTACAGCCCGTATGCCGTGCGCTTGAACTGGTGCCGTGAACGATATTCTGCTTAGACGAGTTTGCGTGATGTGTACGCGTGTCCGTCACTCTGTTCCTGGGCCCTCTATGTGGATTTTTCTTTGTTTCGGGCGGCTAGTTTCAACTGCTACAGAAGCGCTTGTCATCTTCTTGCTCCGCTGCAAAATGAACGTACGTATACGTAACCGTTTGATACGAACACGATGAACTCAAAAGCAGCAGTATACGGGATATTTCATGAGGCCTTGTTTACAAAACCCACTTAAGGTGAGCGCATAAAGATTTATAGTGAATGCGTGTAATAGAAGCCGCGCTTGCTTTTTCGTGCTAAACACTGGCGATGGAAAATTTTTTGAGCCCTTCCTAATTACCACGATGGCAAAGTTCTTTTTGGTGTGGACAGTTGTAAGCAGTCGGCGCTGCGGCTATGCCAGAACGAATTTTTATCTCTCCTAAATGAAGTGTGTGGACAACAGTTCAAGTGTGAATTATGGCTGCTGCGTTATGGAGAAAAAAAATTCAGTATTTTCCTCGTGAACAAGATTCCGTCAGAGCACTGCTATTTCTCGGTGACAATTTCGAAACAAGGTGGCGTGTCATGACTGTAAAAGTACTGTTTGCTAACTATCTTGTAAAATTGGGTGTCCCGAGGAAAAGATACACGTCTTGGGTGTTTGATATATATATATATCACATTGAAGCTCGTGTTTTATGAAGGACATGGTCGTGTGAGTACTTCGACAAAACTTGTACCGTTAAGTCAGTTTCAGCTGGCATTGCACACCTAACTGCGCAAGACGATGCATATTCGATGGTTATTTGCTTTATTGTAAATCGACGTATGCTGGAGTTTTATATTGTATGCCTGTACTCCAGGGGAGAAAAATTGGCCACGTTTCTTGCTCGGGCTGTTTCGCACAGCCACACAGCAGGTAAAAAATTACATTATCATGAAAAAAAAAAACTATCGCACATATTTTCGAACAAGAGGCCTTCCCAACGATTAGGCTTTGTTGTCACCGACCCGAGCGACGCTGTGTTTCGTTTCAAAGGTATAGCTTCCTTTCCTCTTATAATTTCTATGGGAATCGAGACAAATACGGGAGGATGCGTTTCTCCGCAATATACGTTTACTTGCAGTGATTAACTCCGCGGTGCCGGCAACATAACTGCGGCTGTTTTCTCCCACGCTCAATGGTCTTGAGAGAACTAAAGAAGGAAACCCTATAGACAAAACCCGTGGCATAAACTGCAGGCCACCAGTAATTGAGATGTACATAAATATCGCCAGTATATATATAGTATAAATATATAAATATGCATACGGAACTTAGCTGCAATACCACTGAATATATGCTACTGCTGAGTGTGAGGCTATAAGAACAAAGCATGCTGTTGTGTGCAATTTCGCAGCCCTCGTTACCGGCTTCATTTCTTTCCTATTTGAAGTGATTCGAGCATTACATGAGAGATGGCTTTCTCTCTGTCTTCTTCTTCTCTTTTCCTTCTTTTTTTTTTATTGCGAAACACTGTTTACCCAGTGGTGGGCACAGTTAACACTCATGTGCTAGGCACACCAACGTACAAGCTTCTTGATACGAAGGGATTACTCATTTTATGTTCATTCCTCCGATTTCGGCAACGAGAACCGACATATTTTAGGCTGCGTCCAGCAGTCAGCTGCAGCAGTCTTTGACACATAGTGTATACGATAATAAACAAAAAGCCACGTCGTTTTCCTTTAGCACGTGAAGTCATTTACTTAAATGTTGTGTTTATTTATAGCTGAGCTGTTACATTGGTGTGATCAAATCTTCAGTAATATCTTCTACGCTGGGATTTTTGGTAAGAGGAATTGCTGACGCTGGCCATAGTTTTAACAATGGCGAGCCAGTTGACATAAAAGATCACTTCGAATGAAAAGCCAAAGTTCTCTATCAGGCTCGAGAATATTGATCACGAGAGTATTTCAGTTCACAGTATAACGAACGGGCCAACTGCAGAAAAGAACGAATATACTGTACGCAGAAATAACTACTTGCCCATTTCAGTTTATTTCACTTAGCCCAAGTGTGATCCTTGAAACAGCTTCTGGAATCTTCAGTAGCCTGAATTTGTGCTACCAGCTTCAAAAAAGCAAAGAACTCGAGTTCTCTGTTAATTAGGAACACAGTTCCGCATGAAAGCCGTTAATCTGTACGTCTGTACCCTTCCGAAACACTGTAAAATAAACACGAAAAAGGGAGTACTGGCAGCTCCTTTATTGTGGAGTAACGTTATAGAACTATATAATCGCGAGTTCACGCATACTTATTGATCGAGCAACTTCCCTTACTCTTCACGCTTCGAATTTGTACAACTGAAACAAACAAACTCGGTACGAAAGTACGGCCTCGAAACTTGTTGGTGTAACAGGCACGTACGCGAATTGTTAGTTGAACGGCGCCGGACATCGCTGACTGCAACATGTGGCGCCATCTCTTGTTGTGCTGGTGCTGCGGAATAGTGGCCGCGTAGTTTCCGAGGTGAGCTAGTGGCACGCCGCAGGCTAATCTCGGAGGCCATAATGGTCACGGTCGCAACGCCAAAAATGTATATTACGCCGTATATGAGTTCTGAGAGTATTGGGATAGTTCTTGTAGTGGGCTTTGCTCGAAAACGACCAGCGCTCACGAAGCATTGAGGATTGCACGCACGATCTGTATCTTTTTTTACCAAAGACGCTTCATTAACGTGAATGTAATTGGAGACATCAGAATTTCGATCAAGCTTTCCCGCATTCTCACGTATGTGTTGTTGCTTGCATCGATCAAATTGCGTTCTTGCCGGTTGTCTCCGACAGTATTGTACAATCTAAGCCAATGTGACGTCACTGGTATATGTGTAAAACGTTGTGACGTATGTAAAATCGGCTCCGCCTCTTTGCTTCAGTAGTGCGAAGCCACAGTTCTTTGTGCCACGTAATCGGTTGCATACACTGGAACGAAAATAAGTGCATGAAAACCGCAGCTATGCAATATGGCTTTATTGTAAAAAAAAAAAATGTGCACATATACACATTTGTGGCCTTGCAGAGGTAAAAGAATAAACTGGTTTGGGCCTGGCAGCTGGCGCACGCAAACTTCAGGCACCCGAGACCAGAAATCCTCCTGAAACAAACAGTTGTGAAATGGAAGTGATAGTGACGTATAGCTGTAACCTAACAGATCGAAAATTGTAGTAACAATATCCTGGTTTTTACATGTGGAAACTACCATATGATTAAGAGGCTTGCAGTTATGAACCAAGGCTCCGAAAATTTCGACCATCAGACGTTTTGACGTGCTGAGGCATCGCGCGGTAAACGGGCCTCCAGCCTTTCGACTCGATCAATATGCGACCGCCGCCCACCCGCAATTGTGCCGGTTGGACCAAATGCCAGAAAAAAAAAAATTGTTTCCATTTCAGTTACGGTCGTTCACGAAAGATGTGCTATACACACATTTCAGATCATTGTTCTCAATCGAGCATCGTAGGTTATGTGGTTTCCACCCAAATAACGTAAAATAAGTTTGTTTCGCGAATCTGCTTGCGTAGGGCGCTACGTAAATAAGCGCTCCGTCAGAGCTTTGTTTCGTTTCAGTGTCTCCCAAAATCCCGCGCGAGCGATATGCGAACACTTTTTTTTTCTTAACGAAATTTTCTTAATAAGGAGTGCGCTTCTATCAACGTGTGGCGAAAGCTGGAATTCTGATTAATTCTGATGTCTCCCATCATTCTTCTTTCTTTTTTTCTTTGCTCTGTGTATGTCCTCGTGCTTGTGTATGTACAGTATGGTCCATTGTAAAAGGGAACACTCGAATGCACACCATCAATATTCCTGGCTCTCTAAGAGCAAGTAGATTAACAAACAATCTTCGTGGAAGTCAATAGTCTGCCAAGGGGAGTCGAAACATTTAACCATTAGTAGTCTTGTGCATATCTAAGCCGCTATGATTCCGTAAGATAGCGAAATCTAAACATGCTGCTCACGCAGGTGTTCCCTTTAACAGTGGACCCGTCTGTACCTTCCCCTGTGTCCGCGTCGCTGCCTGAGTGCGTGTGTGTAAGTGCGGGAAGTGAAAAAGAAAACAAACAAAGAACTGTCGCGACTCACGCTCTGTTCCACAGCTCCGGGCGAAGAAATCCGTATGACTGTACATATAAACTTCACTCGCTGTAGCGCTATTGTTCATATAGGAGCGTGAGAACGGGACAAAAGCGATCCTGGACGGATGGAAGTGACGTGTGTTTGTGAACAATAAAATGAGCTATACGACTGTACAATGAGAACAACAAATGACTCGACTTGTGTGTCTCTTTCTTCCCCATCTCTTGGGAGGTATGACGGTACTATACTGCGTATGGCAATCACGCCATAGTGCACAATGTGCATTTGCAAAAGTTAATTACACGGCCTTGAATATGTAGTTGCCTCGGAGAAGTCTCAAGAACGTTCAACGGAAGTACTCGCGTATGTCATACTGCCAAGGTCCTGCATTGACGTCGAACTTAGCAAAAAAATAAAGAAATAAAGTATCTTTTTTTTCCTCAGAAAAATAGAAGACGAACTTTTCGCGTTGAGGTCGTGTCAGTCTGTATGACTCGTGTGTGTGGCTCTGTAGTCTATGCTATAGGAAAACATTGGCCTTGCATATAGACAACGGAGCAAGAACATTGTTCTTCCTCCGTGGCATAAAATAATTTAAAATACCTGTACTTACTGAGCAGAGCACTAATATTAGGAATGTTAGAATTACAGCTGCTGGTCATCCAGCGAACCGATGATGTCGCTCGAGGCCAATATCTGGGTCGGGACTGAGGTCCGGCTTGAATCAACCTCGCCGGACTGCATGAAGTTGTTTCACCGCCATCATTTAATGCCTAACCGAGTATCTTGTTACTGCACTTGGAGGAGGACTTAATCAGGGGGGAAATGCTACACAGTGACCATGTCACTTGCTGATATCTATGTGAAGCAAAGCTTTGATGAAAGGGTCAATTAAACACTTCAATGATTTTATTCTGAAGCGCGCGCAATTATCTTGATATTCATTATGAAGAATGTTGAAAATTATCATACGCCTAGCTATTTCAGTGAAATAAACTTTAGGCAAAAAATAGTTTGAATAAAAAAAAAAGATACAGCTCTCCAGAATAAACTGTGAACGCTTTAGAGCAGCATACGCACTCTCCTGAGGCGCGCCAATAATCTGTCCCGAACAAGTAACAAATGCCATCGGTTTAAAGTTGTTCAACATTTCACTCGGCTCGGTTCCAGGCGCTCCAGTTTTCAACGTGTGTGTTTAGAAGTAGTGTTGAACGCTGTCGAGTACTTCGTATACACTCAACTATGGCAGAGCATGCAATGAGCCGTCGCTATACCAGCTGCTCATGATAGCGGTACTAGGTATATATGGAGCCTGTACACGCACTATATGCGTGTACAGGCTTCTGTTCATATCCATAAATGAATATGGACCGAAAAAATTATTTTATGGTACTATAGATATGGACGCCATCGTTCATGTCACATTTCATGTCACGCTTTTCGAGATGTTAAGTGCAAGCTGCAATCCATGCCCCCCCCCCCCCCTCCTGGCCCTCAAGGAACGCCTCAATGATGTAATAATCGGCATATCTGTCTCAATCAGGTTCCACTTAGAGTGCAAGGTATAGCCAGGAAAACGGACATTTCTTTATAGTTTCCTGGATATCACCAGCTTTTTAGCCTAGACCTGATTAAGACTGTATGTAGCCAATGGTCGCTAACATCCCGCGACTTCAAGACCAGCACCACGGTGCGTGCCCTGTACCTACATACCGAATTATTTTCAAGGTCCAGCGCACTTTCTTGTAGTGGCGTTTGACTGTAGAATAAGTTGCGGGCTGCATACGGCCAAAGCTGTTTACAGGATGTACTTACAGTAAGGCAAAATGTAACTAAGATGGTGGTCGGCCTATGGTGATCTCGACGGCAGCAAAAAAAAAGCCTAATTAGTATGATGAAAAAAAAGAAACAAAAGGCAAATCGAGTGAAAGGACACAACACGTGAGGAAAAGGGGAGTGTACGTTTCCGGGGTGGGTGCTCCAGACAAGTTTAGATGGCCTGATGGAACTAAGGAAATTAGCGGGGTGTCCCAAGGGAAAGCAATACGATCCTTTTCGAAAAGTCGCTCTATGACGACGCGGTTGGGGCGACAACATCGCGCCTAGGCCACACACATGTGCGCGTGAAAGTTGACGCTGCAAATGTGGCAACCTTGCGTCGTCGCTCGAGGGGAAAGACAATCTCCACAAATCTTCCCGTCGCCGTTCTCCAGTCTTCCAGCGCAGATATGGGCGGTGTTAGACGCCCTTCGTGCAACTGTACCAAACACCCACGCTCAACACTAGCTGCCGTGTTCTTCTACGGACGGAGCAGACACGGCCTCGAAAGCGTGTTCCTATGCGTTCGTGTCTTTCGAAAAGAAAATGAGGCGAGTCGACTTCCTTCCGGGGCTGGGGACCCTCGCACGCCCGGATGCAACGTCTCGTCTCGTGCTGTCAGACACAAACCACATAAAGGCGTGTATGCACACATGGAAACGCGTGCGACCGCTGACTGGGCTGCCTCGGCTCGGCGCCGCCGCGTCTCTACGCAAGCTGCTGCAGCGGCAACAGCTGATGCGTGGCGCAAAGCGCGTAACGCGTGTCCAATCGCGACCGCCATTTCACGCCGCCGCGGGAGGAGCGCCGTGCCTCTGGGCGAGACGCCGCAAAGGTGGAGAGGGCGAAGCGCTGCTGCGGCGCTAGTGCGACTTGGGAACTTGCGGCAGCGCGAGATCTCTCTGAGGGAGCACGCGAACCCGCGGTTGCGTTCAGAACCCGTAGTGCTCTGCGGCTGTGCTGACAGTTACAGACGGGTGTCTACCCCTGTCAAACTTAAAGTTTCGGTTCACATGAATATATCTCCTGATTGCCAGGTTTGTGGGAGTGTGTGTACGCTTGAGCACATGATATGGGACTGCTCCCACATATCCAAGGAACTAAAGGCCCAAATTATCCCAAAACAAGGCTTTTATTGCGCCATCAAACGCGCGGATCGTCACCGTCAGCTTAGCGGGCAATCGAAGGGGTCCACGTTACCACTGGCAGGTAGTCCATGCCTGTTCCAACGTGAAAGCAGGTCGCATGGTTGTCGTACTGAAACCTGGCTCTCCTGAATCGTTGTTCAGTAATGTTAACTAATCTGTCTGTCTGTTTGTCTGTCTGTCTGTCTGTCCGTCCGTCCGTCTGTCCGTCTCTGTGCCTGTCTGTTTGTTTGTCTGTCTGTCTGTCCGTCCGTCCGTCCGTCCGTCCGTCCGTCTGTCTGTCTGTCTGTCTGTCTGTCTGTCTGTCTGTCTGTCTGTCTGTCTGTCTGTCTGTCTGTCTGTCTGTCTGTCTGTCTGTCTGTCTGTCTGGGCCCTCAGACCGACTGCGTCTCCCTCATGTGGATTCGAAAGAGACCTGGCGGATCCTTAGGGAAAGAATCGCATCGTAAAGAAACGAAGACCACAAGAATGAGTCACGTACTAGCTCGAACGAACATGCTCCTTCAGTGGTCTCTGTTCCAAAGAAACCACATAATCCCTCGCAGCCGTCAATATACATACAAAGTTTGTATATACAAAGCCTGTAGCACGAAGTCGTGTTTTTGTATGCAAAGGTAAATGTTCGACCTATTTCTTGGTTCTTTCTGTGGTCGCAAAGAGGTTGAAAGGGCATTTAGCATCTAAAAGACAGCACGCTTCAGAGGACAGCTGATCCAGAGAGCTCGTAAAGGGTCGCGAGCAAATGGGGCCCAGAATTAAGGGCTCCATCCTGAGGAAGATCAGTTGCGGCAGTTCAAATAAAGGTTTTCTCTCCATCTCCCCCTGACAACTCTTAATAGGCCTACTACTAGGCATGTTCGCAATCTAACGTCGTCATTGTATACCGAACGAATAGAAAGTAACATTAAATGTTGCGTAGCATCAACGAATTTACGGTAAGGACGTGAACCTTGAGTCATTGTATCCTGTTGCCTCATGGATTATTGGCACCTTGCCCTTGCCTGCATACACCATGTCGCACCTTTCTTTGACGACTGCAGAAAGCTGTGGTTTCTTCAGTTACTCCCGTCTTTCGTTTCTTCACCTTTCTTCCTTCCTCCACGCAGGCGAGACTGGCGAAGAGATGGTCAAAAAGGAGTGGGGGGGAGGCGGGGCACTGGGGCAGAGTGACAAATGGTTTTCTACGCGAACAGGATGTCCACACGCTGCCGTCGCGCCAGTTTTGTACTAAAAACAACACTCCCGAGAAAAGGCGCCGTTCGTTACTTGGCGACAAGAACATGAAGCAAAGAGAAAAGGTAACGCGATACACCGGCGACCACCTTTTCTGAGGAAGAGGGGGTGGACCTTCGCTAATTGCAACCGGCTGCTGCTCGGCATGCGTTGGCTTCGCAGTATACGTGGCCTCATGCGGCGATGTAGCATGCGCGAGTGCAAAGAGCAGGCAAAGAAACAAATGCAGTGCGTACTGCAGTGAGAGAAATGAGACGCGTCGCAAGTGAACCGGCGACGCGAAAGTTCTCGCGCTGATAGCGCGGCGACATCGCACCAGCGCGAGAGCGTCGCGCAAGGGACGTGCGTGATGGAGGGACCGTGTCGACGCGAATTAGCGCCACGCAGCGGAGCGTCCTCTCTTTCCGGCCTTTATCTGCTGCCGCCTGGTTTCGCACGTTTCTTCGGGTCGCTTCTGGGCCTGCGGTGTTGTACACGTATAAGCGCACCATTTTAGCACTACGAGAAGTTAAGAAGACCCCGCTAGTTTCTCACGCGAGGAAGAGGAGGATGAAGAGGAAGGAGAAGCAGAAAGGTCAACCACACGGGCGTATGGTTCACTATCCTATGCGGGGGGAGGGGTGAAGGGGATTAAGGAATGAAAAGACAGACATAGAAAGAAGAAGCCCTACAAAGAATACACGTGAGAATAAACTTGACTACTGGGTTTGATAGCAGTGGACGCAGGACTTCAGCCGTATCACGTTCCGCTGTCGATAGTCGGTTCATGGTGCTACTGAAGGCTTGCAAGCACTGCATGGGATATTCGGGCTGTGATCGCTGCGGGATTCGTACAACATACGTGGATAGATCAAGAATAATACATATACTTATTGAAAAGTCCGGCGCGTTATTCGGAGAATTATTAGCGATACAATGACTAAGAAGAAAAATACGATGGCTTTCGCCTTTGATATATGGTTTTCTACAGTACTAATTATAGGGGACTTTAGCGCTCTTTTTGTTCAGCCACCATGAGAATAATTGGTATACACAAACGTGCCTATTCTTCGTGCTTGCGACTTCAAGCGCACTTGCGGATTAGTTAATTGCTGTATTTTGACTTTGTTTGGAATGAAGAAACGCACCATTGCAAACTTTATGAGTCGATAGTTATAGCGCGAGAACAAAACGATGACACAGAGACAAGAAGGACACGAAGGGTGCTCCTTTCCTCCGTGTCTTTCTTGTCTCTGTGTCCTCATTATGTTCTCGCGCTATAACTATCGTCATGCCATACCAACAGACCCAAGGCCCCGCCGCGGTGGTCTAGTGGCTAAGGTACTCGGCTGCTGACCCGCAGGTCGCGGGTTCGAATCCCGGCTGCGGCGGTTGCATTTCCGATGGAGGCGGAAATGTTGTAGGCCCGTGTGCTGAGATTTGGGTGCACGTTAAAGAACCCCAGGTGGTCAAAATTTCCGGAGCCCTCCACTACGGCGTCTCTCATAATCATATGGTGGTTTTGGGACGTTAAACCCCACATATCAATCAATTAATCAATCAATCAATCAACAAGCCCAAGCTGCCACACTTATGAGTCGATTTGAATTGGTGAGCCTAAAAGGGTAAGGCAGTGACGTGCAACTGCTGAACATTTGCCGATTAATCGCCTCGTGACATAGCGGCGCCTGGCTACGTGAAGTCAAACTGAGCCGAAAGAACGACGATTAGGCAAGCCGTGTACTGCCTATCATTGCCAAGTGCCATGCATTGTCGACACTAATGCATGCCAGTGTTCCCTCAAACGTATTTATTGGAAACTCCTTGGTCTTGCTCAGATGTATAAGGATCCGCGACGCTCTTGACTTGTGATCATCAGATCCGAGATGTCCCGGTGAACCTTTATCGCGTCTCTTCCATCTTGTTCGCACCGCATGTCATGTAGCAGCGCACGCGATGACGCTGCTGTCGAAAGCGAAGAGCTTCAACGTATAGAGCTATACAGAGCAGTTGTAAGACTGCACGGCAGAACCTTCGATGACTGTCCCACGTGTGCACCGTGCGTTCATCGGTCACGAGTGGTTACCGCCAGCGGGACACAACTGACGTCGACGTGTTCGAGAACGTGTCTTCGGGCACTTGATCGCGTCAGCGTCCATGAGAAGGCGGTGGCGAAAGCGAAAGGTCGTCGTCACGCTCCCCTGCCAAGTTCATTCCGAGCCTGCTGCACTTGCAGCATGCGAGAACAGGGTTTCGGCGTCGGCTCACGTCGCGCTGCTAATTTCCGCGAATTAAGGGCTGAGCGCTCGGCGTGGCTTACTGTCCCTCATAGAGGACGGCCATGTTTAGCTTAATTGTTGCGACACGAAGAAGCCTTCTGTGTGCACATATATCGAATGTGTGCTTGTGTGTGACTATCTTCTCAAGAAAGGCAATAAGATAGAGAATGTGTGCTAACCATTGTGGAGATCTCCGATCAGCTACGTTGTTCTCGTGAAAAAGAAGCGTTGTGCGAAAGAGTGAAATTTGAGTACAGTTTATATAAACACTGCAAGGTCCGGTAAAACTGACTTGGGCGAGTTTGTTTATGCCTGAGAGAACTGCTGCGCGACGTAGTATATGAAGATAGGAGACATATATAGACACAGAAATGCTTGCCCCTATCTGTCTGTGTCTGCAGTCTTCGTCTAATTACCTCGTGCTGCATTTCTGTGACCACATGATCAACACGGCTAAGACAGTGGATGTGCAAATATGGCCGTATCATCCATCATCCAAGGGGGGAGGATTGCTAAGTCTGTAACCTACGTTTGTTCCCTCGGCCCTGTTCCGTCTTTAGTTAAACTCAGTGTCATAGACATGCAATCTTTCGACTATAAGAGCGGCCTATAAATTCTGATGCTGCATTCCAATGTTATAGAGCTGATTACTTGCCTCCAATACCACCGGAAAGCTGGGGACCAAATACTGATCGTGGCGAGAAGCGTGTGATCGCATCATTTTCATAGTTGCATCCATTGTGTCACTTGTTTTAATGTTGCGATGCATTGTCAGTGCATTGCTAAGTATGACATGGATTCAAGAAATACGAAACAACACATGGTGAGGAATAACGCAGTGGTTCACTGGTTTTTTCAGTCCGTGCCTTACCTTGCAGCAAATCACAACATCGGAAAGGACCAACAAGCCCCAATGGCGCACTCATTAGGAGCTTGTTTGCTGTTTCACTCCACAAACGCCGGAGTGGGAGCGAGTAAAGTTTTCATCCTTTCAATGTAGGACCCTGCGCTCATGGCTGTGACAATGCTCAACTAATGCACAAACACGTTGTTTACGCGCAGTGGACGCCAACGTGCCGTTCAATCAGAGCAACACCCCTAATGAAGGAACATGCGTTCATTCACACATTCACAATGCCCGGCTAATACAAGAACGCAGTGTCCGAGCACAGTCGCAACATGCCGTGTATACAGCTAAAACAAGAAGTAATGCACGAATACATTTGTCTATGCACAGTTACAACGTACCATTCAGTCACAGCAACGCCCATAATGAAGGAGCATGCGCATACCTATGGTATCAACAACGTATGACTAAAACACAAACACGTTGTCCACGCATGCACAGTCACAACATGTCGTGTATACAGTGGCAACAACAAATAATGCACGACCACATTGTCTATGCACAGTCACAACGTGCCAGTCTCTGAGAGCAAGCGGCCCCTAATGAAGAAACATGCGCATACCTATCGCATCGGCAATGTATGACTAATACACAATCACATTGTTTATACGCATCAGTCACAACGTGCCGTTAAGTTCCAGCAACGCCTTTGTTGAGAGATTCACGTTGAAGTCTAGACCCAATAACCTTATTGACTTCTCTGTTCTCATATTGCACACTGTTTACTGCGTACATATACAGCTTATAAGGGAAAAAACGGCACGGCTTCTCAATTTGAAATATGTCGGGTAAGTACACTGATACTTGTTACCATCGTTATGATTTCATGTAAGGAGATGTTAACAGATCGTTATGCGTTATATATGGGGGGGTGGGGGGGCACTTACACTATTACTGTTCTTTTCGCCACTTCGTTGGTGGCCCGACACTACATTAAATAATCGCGAAAGTATGTTTTTCTAGCGCCCATCGTAACACATGTACGTAGCCACTTCCTGTATTTTTGATGACAGAAATCAGCAACACGCGCCTGTGTAGAACCACATTGCGACGGGAGCAGGTGTTACCAAACGACCTGCTTAGATAAGTGCCATGGATTGAATAATAATGAACAGCAGGAACAGTATATGGAACACATGGGGACAACGTTGCCTTTTCGTAAGGCAGAACACCAACGCATAAGTTTTACCCTGCCACATGTAGCTGTGAGCAGCTATATACCGACGCCTTTGTTTTTTAGTGTTTTTCAACATATGGCTTACTATCATTAGAACTCCAGAAGAAGAGCGCCAAAGAATAACTTTATGAAACGATTGATGAGGTGTTTTGAAGAAAGTTCTGTAACTACACAATTGCAATTTATGCACTGAAAACGAAATTTATGTCCCGAAAATGCCTATGTAATAAGCTTAATTGAAGGAAAAGCTGGGTGTTTTAAACTGACCGTACACACAATACGCGACATCGCTGTGTAATTTGTAAGAGGCATGGCTCTATTTGGAGGCGAGAAAGAAAGTAAAAAATACGGAAGCTTTGATCAAGTGCCGTAGAACATCTGCGGGTGCGTACGGTATAGACGAAGCAACGTGACAGCTTTTCCAAGTACAAACTCTCCTCAAAGGAACCGCATATAAAGTATCTGTAATTTAACCGCGTGACTCCTGCTAGCATATAGCTTTGGAGACGTAGTAATAATAAAAATGTATCAAAGGCTATTGCATATAACACGCGCAAATTTCCTCGCCAATCTTTCGGCTACGCGGGGCGTTGTTTAGGACTATCTCGTTATTATAGCGTTTTCGAAATGCTCGTCTAGCTATCATGAACAGTTCGTATCAAACAATAATTCGCTTTAGGTGGGCTCGATCAAGCGGCTTTCGCCGCATTCACGCAACACATACGCAAAACACGACGTACGTACCGGAATGGAATGGAATGAAAAAACTTTATTTCAGTCCTGCAGGGCGCGCTTAGCGCGTAGCGGGCGTCTCCCACGTAGGGACCGACAGGGAGTACCTGGCGGCCGCTTCGTGGGCCTGCTGGACGGCCCATTGCTGGTCGGCGAGAAGTGAGCTCCTGAGGGACCTCTCCCACTTGCTTGAGGTAGAGTCGGGAGGAGTTGTTCTACACTCCCAGAGCATGTGTGCGAGTGTTGCTGTGTGTCCACATGATGGGCATGTGTCGCTGGGGTATGCATCGGGATAATAAACGTGAAGCGTGGCAAGGTTTGGATACGTGTGTGTCTGTAATAGGCGTAGGGTTAATGCCTGCGGTCGGTTAAGTTTCGGATGTGGGGGTGGAAAAATGCGGCGTTGCAGGTAAAAGTGCTTTGTAATTTCATTGTACGTAATTGGTGCATCCCGATTGGTATCTAACCCAGCAAGATGATGTTGCCCTGTGGCAGTGCGGTCGGTAAGTGCGTGCGCTGCATCATGGGCGATCTCGTTGAGGTTGGATAGGGCACCCGGCACCTGGCCGAGATGGGCGGAGAACCAGATGACAGTGTGGTGCTTCCGGGCACTCGGGTTTGCGCTAAGCAGGATACGTAACGCCTGGTCGGAGATGACTCCGCGTTCGAAGGCTTTGATGGCCGGCCTGGAATCGCTGTAGATGAATTCCCGTTTGCTGTCGAGCATAGCTATAGCTATAGCTACTTGCTGCGCTACTTCGGGGTTTCGGGTGAGGATTGTGGCTGAGTTAAGAGTCTGCTGCGCGGATGATACCGCGACCGCGGCGAAGGCTTGGTTGTTGCGATAGGCAGCGGCGTCCACGAACGAGACGTTGTCCGCTTCAATGTCTATGCGCTTGAGAATGGCGGTCGCCCGCGCAAGGCGCCTGCCTCTGTTGTATTCGGGGTGTACATTTCGTGGTATGGGAGCGATCGTGATAAGGTCGCGGATTTCGCGGGGAATTAGAGTCAACTCTGGGGGGTCCCTGGCCCTCGAGGAGAAGAAGCCGAGCTCGCGCAGAATATGGTGGCCCGCCTTGGTGGTAGTGAGTCGGGTCAATTGCACGCGTTCATTAGCTTCGGCGATCTCTTCTAGCGTGTTATGTACGCCAAGCTCGAGGAGTTTGTACGTTGGAGTGGTGATAGGGAGGCCAAGGGCTCGTTTGACCACCTTGCGAATAAGCGCATTGAGTTGATCGCGCTCAGCACGTAGCCATTTGTGTATAGCGGCAACGTAGGTAAAATGGCACAAAACAAACGCGTGTACGAGACGCAGCAGGTTGTCTTCTTTGAGGCCATGGTGCCTGTTGGCTACTCTACGTACGAGTCGTATGGCATTCTCAGTCTTAGTCCTGAGCTTGTGTGCTGTTTGGGTGTTGGTTCCGCGGGACTCGATGATCATGCCGAGGACCTTGATGATGTCTACCCTGGGTACAGTACGACCATCTCTGGTGTGGAGGGTGATATTGCGAACCGTACGTACCGGAGCTTTAACGTTTTTCAATGCAAGGGACATCTGCCCAGTATGCTGGAAGTGCACACTTCTTTCAAGCCGGTCGTTCTAGACTCATTAACATATCTGCCTTTCCTTTCCCTCCTGTTCTTTTTCTTTCAAGCACTTGTGGCGAGGGTTCTACAATCCCGAAGCCAGCTTGACTGTTCTCCATGTTTGTTCTACAAACGGCGAAATGATTAACGACGTTAGGACAGACGCTACGCGGCTTCTAACGTCACTACGAGAACCACCCTGCAAATTGGGATGTAACCCGCGAAGCGCGAAACAAATGGCCAGCTGCATGACCGCGAAAGCGTGAACGGGGGAATCCTTTCCATTGAGTGGGCCACGGAGGCGAACGATGGGGTCAGAGTGTGATTGCAACATCGCGTAACTTAACGATGGCGAGCGCGTTTAAGAGGCCCGAGTACATCCCTTGTTGATATGGGCGTATTCACTTACAGGCTGCGGTGTACACAACTGCAGTAGTATGGTTAATGAGTCATAGCAGTGTTTACAAGAACCTGTCTACAGATGTCCATAAACACCTGTGATCTGTGTGACTGTTTCCTGCCGGCCTCAGTCTCTTCCTATATTTTGTTTGTTTATTTTTTAATCTCTTTCGTGTCGTTTCGGACACTGAATTGAATGTTTCCCCGAGGCCGTCAAGCGTAGCCTTGATTGGCCGCGTCTCGACAGAGGAGCGAAGTCCTTTGACCACCGAGGAGCAAAGAGGGGGCACTCTTGTTGCGCCGATCCCTCGCAATGTGCTCCAGCAGCACAGTATGGGAAACGGCGTATAGACGGTTCAAGATTTCAAGCGTTGTACCCCAAAAAACTTTCGGTCACCTAACTTACCAGCTCGTAACAACAAAGCTGAACGCGCGCTTTCAAATTTTTGTCAAGGTAAGGAAAATCTCTCGTATAGTTTTTCACATAAAATAAACGTGTGGTACGTCCAAAGAAATCTCTCATCATTTTTATCCAGATAAAAAGAGCATTTATCTGAATATATTTTGCCAAATATACGAAGGATACTGTAGAAAATAAGCGGGCTATTCTTGAAAGGTCTTTTTGCCCACCGATGGACGGAGGCGAATGTCGTCGAAAGTCCCGTTCGTTCGTTAAAAGTGGATGTTGTGTTCTGTCGCAATGTTCTGTTGGATTGTAATTGATGTTCACTGTCTGTGAGAATAAATTTCTCTAAACAAAAGTTCGGGACGGCTTTTAGCTCTCCCATAGTAGAGTGCCGAGTACTCTAAATTGTTAACTTTTTATAAACACAGTGACGGCGTGCATAGCGAACCATGCGCGTGTTAAAATTGTTGTCGATGCGGCCTCATCAAGTTTGAGGCCCAGAGGGTCGGCTTTCAGCTCTCACATAGTAATGAACAGCCCGAACAGTATATGGAACACACGGGGATACGTTGCCTTTTCGTAAGGCAGAACACCAACGCAAAAGTTTTACCCTATATACCACATAGCTGTGAATAGCTGTACCGACGCCTTTGTTTTTTTTTAGTATTTTTAATATACGGCTTACTATCTTTAGAACTCCAGAAGAAGAGCGTACCAAGTAGTCTAAATTTTTAACCACTCTTTTTAAACACAAAGACCACAACATCCATCATCACGTCGGCCTCCGTGGCTGGGACCACTTCTTCGAAAGAGGGGCAGGTTGCTATTCCTTTGGTACTCTTAGATGGCAATAAAGCGCAAATCTACTTGGATCGCAGATCGGCAGTGGCAGCGGTTTTCTGGGTCTTCATATCGAGAGTTGTCCAGGTGTTATTAACAGGGCAATAATTATACACATGATCTATCGGTCACCGGCCTACTTGGGCCAAAATTTGGACTCTCTCATCAATCTGAACGACGTCGGCCACTTTTAGACGCGTGTTCAGGGTCCAAGAGCTCTGAGACACTTTGTCCACATTTAATGATTTCACAATACCGTTCTACTGTAAAGAAGAGTATTTTCCCCAACTCTATAATAATAATAATAATAATAATAATAATAATAATAATAATAATAATAATAATAATAATAATAATAATAATAATAATAATAATAATAATAATAATAATAATAATAATAAACATGTGATGTTTTACGTCCAAAAATCGCGATATATGTCATGATGATGAGAGACGCCGTAGTGCAGGGCCCCACCGGTAATTTCGACCTTAACCTGTGCTCCTTAACGGGTGCGAACATGGCACAGTACGCGGTCCTCTACCACTTCACCTCCATGGAAATGCGACCGCCACAGCTGGAATCGAACCCGTGACCTTCGGATCAGCAGCCGAGCACACTACCCACTGTTCCACCGATTGAGACCATCCTCCATGCACTCGAGATGTTCACGGCACCAAAAGCTATGACCCTTAAGATGCTGCAGGCTATCTCCTATCCTAATTTCGCTTTCGTGCACTGCCGATCTCCCAGTTACTTTAGCTCACAGTGCCTTCGGTGACAAGGCTGGACTTCCCGCAACAGTGATGAAGCTGGGCTCTCACTGCACGCGTCAAGTGGACTCACTTCCAAAGGATACCATTACAAAATGTAGCTTTGCCACCGTTACGTTCGGGCCCAAAAACATTCGTGCGCAGTGCAAAATCACTGTGTGGGATTACGGTGGTTAGCCCACCAGTGCTTGGCTGACTTGCAGTGCCTCAAGCGTTGTGATTGCTACGACGACCATTCGCCCCTTTCTAAGACACTATGCAGCCGTACGCAGGGTCCTCGACTATGTCCATAGGTCACATGGATGAGCTGCAGAAACGTCAAAATACGCACACACACACACACACACACATACACGCACACGCACGCACACACACGCACGCACGCACTAACACACACACACACACACACACACACACACATACACACACACACACACACACACACACACACGCACACACACACTAGTAATGAGTTCGCCGGCCGTAAAAGTTGCCGAGGTTCAAAAAGTTGCGCCATCTCTCACTAAAGAGAACCATGAGAAGCATGTGAAGGCGCGCATGAGTCGACTAAGAGTTCCGTTCATCATGGGCACCTTGCCCGATGTTACAAACGCGTCCCTGCAACTGGAGCACACCATGAATTCACTCTATTTTCTGTTGCTGTTACTCGTCCCGTAGTCTTGTTGGAACACGCCACGCGGTTTCATCGTGCGTCTGCATAATCTCGTTCTCCGAAGCGATCCCGTGATTGCTTAGAGAGCAAAAGGGGGAAAGGCCACAGCCTCTTGCAAAGCCGCAGGCCCGAATGCGCTTGCGCGAGCCAGTGTTTTCTGGCACTGCTTGGGCCATAAGGGTGGGCACAACTGCGCAACAAGTTGTTTCGAATTTGCAATAGTGCTCCCTTTCGTTGTGGCAGCGTTACGATGGGGCTCGATCATTCTCGAATCTCAAGTAAAAAACTTCCAAGGTGTGTCAACATTCCTACACTCCAGAACGGCCCTTAAATTGCTGTCTGACATAGCAGGAAAAGTAATCAGATGTTCTTCCCTCACGTGGTAGGTCTCGGCATTGCGCACTTCCCTGCGCTCCCGGAGGCAAAGTGGAAACCAGTATGCAGCAGAGTCAAGTGACAGGAGAGTGTAAGATTTTGCACGTCACGCTGCTGCCATTCCGCCCTTTCTTGCATTAGGTGCCGCGTGTGTTCAATACCGAGGAACATTTATAGAAGGAACCCCATTCCCTATGCCATTCCTACGTAAACGTAACGCGTTACCGTTACAGTTCCAGCGATTCTCAATGAAATGGTGGCGTTCCTTTGTTCTTCCAAAGAAGAACGAGTTCCCAGAACGTCATTCCTTGGAACGCTGCTCCGCGCAACACTGTTCTCAACTTATCTTTCGATTATTCCTTCATCCACTTGATAGGGAGGCGTAACAACGATCGCGTTCGCTCATATCACCAGGAGAATTCTGTCGATCAGAACCTTTATCAGTCCTTTCGCTTTTCTTTCTTTCGTCGATAGAGCGCCAGAATGAACGAAGAGTAAACGACGCAACACACGAAAGCGACCTCTTACGTAGTGGCAGCTGCACATCTAACGTGTATCTCAGGTCTCATAGAGAGCGGTCGGAGAAATAGGGGAGGGGCAGGTGTAAGGAGAGCGTTGCGGTGGAGTACTGGGGAAAGTTCAAAAGCAGGTTGAGGAGGGAATGGGGCCCGAAATAGGCCGGCAAAGCGCAGCCGGTGCGCATACATGGGCGCTGTATACAAGCACAAACAACCACACGGAGACGCCGTATACTGAAGAATGACTAATGAACCATGTGCTGACTCTCCCCTGCCAACAACAGGTACTTCGCAAGCCTCGTCGCCGTCACTGCAGAGATTAAAATCGGACCTGTTGGGTGGTACGTTTCGCGAATGTTCGCCCCACAAGACGAGTTTCCGCGCAGCACGTCCCTTAGCGCGGATGCATTCATGCGTGTTTGCGTGTGTGCGCTTATTTCGAGATATCCGAGCTGTTTCGCGGTAGGTAGTCAACTTGCTCTCTCGACCAGCTATGTATTAGTATACCTTTATTACTAATAATACTGTTAAACAAACACGTGACCGATAGCAGGACCGACCGTTTGTTTGCAGCACTGCGGCAGCCATACGCTAAAATCATTATAGGCCGCGACAGTGCACGCGATCGAACAAAAACTTACTGACCGTCATGGAGTTATCGACATGGATGACAAAAGCGCAGTTTTGTTTCGCAAATGTGAAGTTAGCTCAGCCACGGGTGCGCCCGCGTTTGGCACATACATGCTTCTGACGGGTCGTTGTGAAGAGAACAAAAGAGCAGCATATGTGGGCAGAATGGTTTTTGTTCTTTCTTTTTTCAGCTGCAAGCGCGTTTACTAAACTCTTGTGCGGATTTCTTTAATAGCTTTATTATTTGCATTCGGTGAAAAAAAACGAAAGATGTCGATGAGAATCGAAGCAAGGAGGAGCACGTTACACGATACATCATATCTCCAATTGGTTGTACCCTGCAGAAAAGAAAGGGAACTTAGGACTGAAGGGTAAATTGAATACAAAAGACACCCCTCCCACCCACCTTCTGTCCAACCATTGGTGGAGTCTCTAGGTTAAACAAACTTTCGAACGCATGAAAACACAAAAATGAATCAATGACCAGCTTCTTGCACCGGCCTGCCCTTGTATCCTGGCTAACCAGAGATGAAAATGGGATGTAGACAGCTCTTGCATTTCACCGTCAGGGGCATTGAGCTTCCCAAAATCAACTAGAGAGGACTCTGGCGCTGCGATGATTCAGTCACCATGGGAATGATTATTCAGCTCATGGATTTGCCTAGTCCTCATGCTTGCGGGCTCTGAAAGCACTTGTGACTTTGTTTATTGTTATGCTTTGCTTTTGTTTCGAATGAAAGAAGGAACAGTTGTGAACTTTGTTAGCCGATTCGAATCGGTGAGCCTAAAATGTTGGAAGGGTGAAGCGTAACTGCTGAACCTTTGCTGAATTTTATCCTGTGGCAAAAAGAATTCAGGCCCCACGGAGCCGAACTGAGCCGAAAGAACGAAACATAGACAAATGCGCGCACTACCTATCATTCCCCTTCTGGCCGAAGCGCCGTGCTTTGCAACTTCCGTAGACACTATAGCGCCAGAGTTCCCTCTCATCATCCATCATCATCATCAGCCTGTCTACGCCCTCTGGAGGGCAAAGGCCTCTCTCATGATCCGTCAATCAAGTCGGCCTTGTGCTTTCTGCTCCCACGTTATGGCCGCGAACTTTTTAATCTCATCGGCCCCCCTAACTTACATATACTCCACCTCGTGCGTTTGCCTTTTCTGTGAATCTAGTAAGTTACCCTTAAGGACCTCTAGTTCATTTATAAACATCTATATAGTTAGGTCTACTCGGTGGTTACTGTATAGTAAAAAAACAGGCATGCATGGTGAAAACTTGGGTCAGCCACCGCCTCGTGCAAAGGTCACGGGCCCCGTGGCGCCCTCCGGCAAATAGAGTGTTCCACATTCTCTGCCTGGGCTACGACTGGCGCTACCTTATACACAGCTAGGTATTAAGTGCAGATAAACACCCCACAATAAGTGGGCGAAGAAGCGTCCTGCGTTGTGGCGCGAATGGCAGACCATCGGAAGCGTAATTCAGAGTTTGTGTGTTTATACTCACCGACCGGAAAGGAGATTTTTCGTCGACCGTAATTAGTTTCAATTTAGAGAGAACGTGACACCAAATTTGCGCTCATGACGTGCATTGTGTGGGTTAATGCTAAGGTGTCCACGAATAAGCTGGCGAAATTTCAGCACATTTGACCGAGAACCTCATGTGTAACGAGTATTTTTATAAACTCGCGAGTGGCCTGAGAGTCTTATATACAACACTGGAGTACTCACCGGCCGTGACGTAAGAAACCGCTTGTTTTGCAAGCGTCTGTATTTCGGCCAACTATACCGTTTCATGGCCAGCTGCGCGTGCAATGGAGCTATTAGAGCTTTCTGTAGTTTGGCAATGAGAAATGAACGATCTGCAGCGGATGAAACGTGGGTAGAAGACGACCGCTCCACTACATGAAGAAGCATCCCACACGTCGATTGCGGCGGGCGAGGTTCAAAGCCGGCGACCGCCATTTCGTCATGACGTGAGTGATGCTGCTTCATGTAGTGGCGACTTTCGGGGCTTATCTCCCAATAAAATATTCGTTCACTGTCCCCTTTTCACACATGTACTAGCACAATCGACCTTCCAGTTCTACATTTTCCTGAAAATTTCAATTCGGTGGGTGACTGTGTAATGGCCCCATTAAGGAAGAATCTTTACACTGCAGTAAATAAACCACAACTTGATGTCCTCTGTTTTTTTCCTAGGCTTAATTGTCCATCGGTTTCATCTGTTATGCGTAATAAAGGAAAACGACACCCTACTTTTTTTGTGTGATCATATAGCCGTGCAATTTAAATAAAGAACACGGGCTTGACCAGCGCCTCTTGTAGATAAAGCAGGCGCTAGCTTTACTCAGTAGAGGTGTGAAGCAGATTTTAGAGGATTAGGGGTACCTCCAATTTGCTTCCGCCATGTTCGAACGTCTATGCACAAAATTAAAAAAAAACTCCCGTGCGTCAGTATTCTTTATCTGTTCTGCGTTGAGTACGCGACATCCAGTATTTCAGATTATGAACTGACCAGACCAGCGAGGAATTTAACAGCAGAGCTGCTTAAGCTCGGTGCTCTGCCGCTTCACGTTAACAAAAACTGCGGAAAATGCCATCGCCAAAAAACGCTTGCCTCTGCCGTGCACTTTTCACCGTCTTTTTCATCTTCTTCGTCGCTCCTCGAACACGTACGCCGGACGCACGCTTTCCCGCTGCGTTGATTTGTCCGGCGTGGGATGCAGTAACACAGATGGGCGACAACACTAGTGCCGAGAAGATAAATAGAAAGAAAGGTAAGGAAGAGAACAGAAAACACAAATAGAGAAAAAGAAACAGAGCGAGAGAGAAACAAATAGATAGAAGGGAACAAATAGATAGAAGGAAACAAATACAAGGGAGAGAAAGCTTACGAAGACAAAGGGAAATCAATTAAGAAAGAAAGAAAGAAGGAAAGAAAGAAAGAAAGAAAGAAAGAAAGAAAGAAAGAAAGAAAGAAAGAAAGAAAGAAAGAAAGAAAGAAAGAAAGAAATAGAAAGTGCACCAAGCAGGGTCGCCCAGCTCCGTTGTTCCATCAGGCATGGCCCCACCAATGCTAAACTGCCACGATTTGTTGTTGTTGTTGTTAAGCCGTGCAACCGGTGTGGTATTCCTCTATGCAGAGGGGACACCCTCGAGTTGCAGGTGGAGAGGCAAAAGAAGAGCCTGCGTCAGGGCACGATGTCGCAAGCAGCGCGACCGCAGCCGGCTTCACGACGGCCGCGCGCATTATCGGTGCTCGCCATCGCGAACAGCGCTTTCTCGCGCGGGGCGACCGACGACGACAACACTAGCGCGCGGCCCGCTTTCTAAAAGTGCCGCGGGGCCCGCATCGAGCTCACTCCGCTGTGCGCTGGTGGTGTCATTCGTTGTCGTGGACGACGGCGCGGTTGTGCACACTTGTCGCAGTCGTTTTCTCTCGACACTTGTCTCTTTTATTGTTTCCCTGAGCACTTTTCCTCGCCCCCCGGCAGTTCGCCCCGCTGCAACGACTCTCCCTCTTGCACGGTAACTTTTACGTCATTAAGGCCTTATATGTCTCCTCAAACGGTAAAATTGACCGTCGTCGTCCGTGGTGTACGTTAACACGAATGGCGTTACACAAAAAAAAAATGCTCGCGTAATGACGTCGCCATGTATTAAAACATGGGCTCTTACGTCCAAAAAACTGGACGTGATTATAAAAGACGCCATAGATGAAAGCTCCTGAAGTTTGGGCCATTGGGTGTTCTTGAACGAGCGCCAGAATCGCCCAGTACACGGGCCACCAGCATTTCGCCTCCGTCGAAATGCGACCGGCGCGGCCGACTCGACTACATCACAGCTCGTAACCAACACCGAAGACAGCCCTCTTGAAGGGTGCCACTCTGACGACGCACCCGCAGGTGTGCGTCGTCAGAGTGGCACCCTTCAAGGCACCCGCACCTTCAAGGCACCCGCACCTTCAAGGCACCCGCACCTTCAAGGCACCCGCACCTTCAAGGCACCCGCACCCTTCAAGGCACCCGCACCTGTGCCTTGCAACGCTCCTATGACATCGTGGCGGAACGCCACGCGGGAGTCGCAGAAGCAGGCTGTAACGTGAGCTTCGTGGTTCAGCTGTTGTATTGCACGTCGGGGCCCACTGCCTGGGCTCACTCGTCAGAGACTTCATGGTGAAGTCATTGGCCGAGACATGTCCAGTCATCGCCACAGACAACATTTGTGTAAGTGAAACACCCGCAAAAGCCGAGACATTCCCCAGTGTGTTGACGTGAGCGAGGAAAAGCAGCGAGGAACCACGCCATTCATGGAGCCCCTCGGATACCATTGCACCGATATACTGTTGGCATGAGGCATCTGCCATTTTCTTTGCGACATAGCTCAAGCCAGCCGCCAGACGCAACTTGGAGTGCTCTCACGATGTCTCTCCACGGCCATGACTGACCACGGCGACACACCCAGTAGGGTCCTCCAGAGTACCTGGCATTTGGACAGAACAGCTCGCGGCTTACACGGGACCGACCACCACGGCACTGCCAGTGCCGCTCTCAAGAGACACTTTCGGCAGCTCCGCGTGCTCGTCGCAGTCATGGCCGAGTGCAATAATAAAGAGCGGCAACGGAGCTTTGGCTCTCGCGCTCGAGTAGTGCGAGAAGATGAGACATACGAGGCACAATAAGAACAGCCTGCCTGCAACAAAGGTGATGTCTCCTGTTTGTCTTTCTTCACGACCATATAAAGTTTATATAAAGATTAACGTGGTGTTTGTATCCTTCGTGCAGCATAAGTAAGCCAGCTGCTTCAAAGAGCTGGCGTCGAGAAATCCGCTTTTTTGCTAAGTTCCTGGCACTGTCAAGCGTAGGTTTGGACGTTTCAGAACACCCAGGGAGTGTCAAAATACGTTCCGGAGGCGTGTGACCTGCACCACGATAGAAAGTGGAGATAGCTGGTACGGGAATTGATCTGGTGTAAACTATAGTGCGCAAACAAGTACACACTAAATTACACAACAGTAGCCGTATACAACACAAAAGCCGACTTTACGTGGGCTGCTATCTTCTCTTGTCTTCTCTGTTTGCACGCCTCGTTGTACTTCCCCCCAAACCAAACATGTCGTTCTTTTTTTGTTTCAATTACGTTTCCTTTGCTATTGTTACGCACTTACATTTTTTCATTCGAACTCCTGATCACTATTTAGAGCTTGCACGTGAAGGTCCCGAACGAAGCTTCTTAACGCACTGGTTTTTCCCACATGGCGGCTTTGACGGCGTTAACGCAGCATAATCACATAATGGTCAACACGCTTCGCGATGACTACTACAACGCCGAAATGTTTCTAGCCTCATTGCACGAATAACTAAGAAACCAATAGTAATGCAAGTTGGGCTGTTTGGTATAAAGCAGTTTGTTTGGTTACAGCGCGAGAACGACTAAGAAGGCAGAGTAAAGAAAAGCTTATTGATCGTCTGTCTCTCTTCTCTGCTCTTTCATCTACGTCGTTTTGGCGCTGTACCCAAACATGCAAAAAAAAAAAAGGGGGGGGGGGGGGGGGGCCTTTAGGATGAGTTACTGGCAACGCGAACCTGACGTCACCAGCTTCGCGTCTCACCTCGTTGGTAATCCGTCAATGCGGCCCATCAACGCTACAATGAGGCCTTACAACTAGTGAGCCACCTCCCCCTCTTTCTCTCGAGTGATCCATTTAGAGGAACAACTCACACCCACGGGCTCTTAACAGCCGCCACAAAACGGCGAAAACAAGCAAAACAAACAGTAAAGAAACGGAGTCGGAACAAATGTACAAGAAGAAAAAAAAAGTATATCGGGTGAAGTACAGGATTTCTCGCATTGGCATTCTTGTACGTGAGCTCTGGTATATGCGACGCGTCGAGCTGACCGCCACGGCCACCACTAAGCGAGAACGAAAAAAAAAAAAGTGGAGCCGATGCTGAACGCTTGCAGCAACCTGCCACGCACAATATCTCAGTTATCAGCGACGCCACACCAGCGCTGGTCCTCCCTTGCGCCATTTCTCCTGTACCACACACACACAGACATAAACATCGACCTGTGGCACGCTGCTATAAGCTTACGCTTGGCGTAGGTAAAGTCTCTTTTCTAATAGCCGCGTCTGACCTGTCCCTGGAGGCATCGGCGCGTCTTCGGAAAGGGAAGATAGGAGGAGCTGATAACTGGGGCGCCGCGCACTTAGCACAACGTCGTTGTAAAGTCGGGTTCGCCCCAAACTATAGCAGCCACGACCTGTCGCACCGATTCCGGGGCATTTTGATATCGCGGTCCGTGGGACGAGAATGGACCGACCGATAGCGCCTCCTGATGCGTGCGCTTTTTTCGTCGCTTCATCATCGGGGAGGTTAAAAGAAACAAAAAAAAAGGTTGACAATGACTGCCGCAAAAGCTGATTGATTGATAGGTCGAAGAAATCTTTCAATCAAATAGAAGGTCTGTGCACTTGAGATTTACGCTGCTGCAGTGAAAACAGCATAAATAGGTTCAAGAGACAAAAGACAAAAATACCGATTCAGATAGACGTCTTTACGAAGAACACTGGAATAGATAAACGTTTGGGAGGAGCTGTTATGTGTAGAATCGAAATGATGTGTTGGTCCGTGTACTATGAGTCGAAGTTAATGTAATGCATGTAAGTGAATGTGCTATTGCAAAGCGAACGCTTACTAGCTAACACGTTATTTAATATTTACTTTATTTGTTTCTATTGGTCTGATATATGTTTTCGTCTCGGTCATTTTTCATTCTTGGGTGACCTTTTTTGTTGTTGCCGAACTTTGCTGGTCGACGGGATATAAACCTCAGCCTCTACACAGCAAGCGAGTTAAACAAAACCGAATATATCGCCAATGGAAAGGGTGGCGTACGAACAGATGGCTATATAGGTAGATGCATTGCTCAATCCGCAGATGCATCGATTGATTGATCGATTTATTTATTTATTTATTTATTTATTTATCTATTGCCGCAGGTGAGAGTAGATCATCCAAAGAACATCCATAGTTTCCATTAATAACATGATAACAGGTGATGACGTTTATTCTTCATGTCTTGCTTCCAAGACCGTAGACGTAAACTACTGTGTACCAAATGTTTTAGGTTAATTATGTCTAACCCCACGAATGGCAGCATAATTAAGTAGAAGAAAGGGAACTCCACTCAGGTGGTGATAAATGTCATTTTACTCAATTGTAAAACAACGCGCGTATGACAAGAGCAACGAAGTATATACGGCACTCCGCGAACTCACCGACGCAGCGTGTAAAGCTAATGCGAGATCGGATAAGGTTTCAAGAAACGACATGTCATGATCAGTCCTAGAAGCCGCCTGTATAGCGTCTAATGCAAGTCGGAAAGAAGAAATGAAGAAAAAAAAAGCAGTAGAACGAAGGGGGGAGAGCCCTGGCGATCGGAGAGATAAAAGCCTAGTGGCTGCGAGCGCACCCATTGCCTTCGTGTTCGCCTTCGGGGCAACCGACCCCGGCCTCGGACGAGAAGTGATGAACAAACTACGGGCGACTTGTCTTGGAGCGAGAGAAAGAGTCCTTAGGAAACCCACAGCGTGCCTTTGCGAAAGCCGGTTTTTTTTTTAAGCACCCCAGAAAGGCGGCTCCTTTATTTTCGCGCATTCGCGCCGTGGCGCGGGTTCGCAAACCGCTCGTTGCGCCACCACCGCCACCAGGTTGAACAAACGTTGCTTATATATAGGGAGTTGGGCGACCAATCAAGAGCACCCTCCTCCATTCCACTCGCGCCGCAACACACACACACACACAGAGACAAGAGAGGGTGTGTGACATACCCCGTGCGCGAGCGAGCGAGGAATCAGAGACGACCGGCGCGAGATTTCGGCAGAGATGTGAGGCGGCCGCCGATCTCTTTCTTCCACTGTTTCACGAGAGTGGCATCGCGGGGGCATACGCGCGATCCGACGGCCGCGGGACGATCCATATCGTCGGGGTAGGCAGAATTCCCGCGGAGTACGTGTCTGCATTTCTATGCTTGTCTGTCTGTATGCTGCTTAGTGCGAATAACCAGCGGCGCTGCTCTCTTTAGTCTGTATTATGGGCCTCACCCTACGCACTTGCACGCCTATGTTGAGTCATTCTTCCCTCCTACCCTCTCTCTCTCAGTTGGTGCGTGCTTGCGTGTGTGTGTGTGTGTTGGTGCTGGCTCTCTTGTTGCCAGCGGGGTCAGGCCCTCGGCCCGTGGAATCGACTTTAACGAGAGCCATACTTTTTCAAACGAGAAAAGAAAAATAATCCTCGCAGGTGAGGCCCCTCTGGGCCGGTCACAGATGGAGTCAGAATAGACGCTGATCGCGTTGCGCGATGCCCGCGGCGTCCCTTTTTATATGTACGCGTCGGCGCTGACGCACGTTTAGCGGGTGGATTATGCATGAGCGAACATTAAAGGTCTACAGGGTTATATATGCTTAACGGTGCCGCCTTATTTACATGGAGAGCTTTAGCAGTCCATGTTTTCAAATAGGTGAGGGGAGACCAGCACGCAAAGTGCGCACTGATGATGCCAAAACCGGTTTGATAATTAGCTAGGCCATGTGGCGTGGCTTTTTCAGAAGTAAGAATAACATTGAATTGTTTTCACAAACAATTGCGGCTCATTTAGCCTTTTAGAATAGAATAGAATAGAATAGAATAGATAGATAGATAGATAGATAGATAGATAGATAGATAGATAGATAGATAGATAGATAGATAGATAGATAGATAGATAGATAGATAGATAGATAGATAGATAGATAGATAGATAGATAGATAGATAGATAGATAGATAGATAGATAGCCATCTCACATCTGCACTGAAAACCACACAACATATACAACCAGCAAAGTTGTGGCATCCTCCTTTTTTTTGTGTGTTCTTCCTATTATTATCAAATGCGAAGCATTTCTTAGCGAACTTCGGCAAATTTGAGCGTATCTATCTATCTATCTATCTATCTATCTATCTATCTATCTATCTATCTATCTATCTATCTATCTATCTATCTATCTATCTATCTATCAGCAGCTTACGACCTTTAGCTCTTCTGGCCGTTTCGATAATGGCATCGATACCAAACTTGGTATGACATAACATGACGGTATTTCAATTTCCTGCAGCTCTTTCGGTGGTTTCGTTCACATGCAATGTTGCAAAACTGGTATGGTATGACATGATCGCATGCCGAACACAAGCGACCGACCCTAACATAAAAATCATGACATGCGTGTCATGTAACAACATGACTACATGTCACGCTTATGATGCGCTCGCGGCCGTTTCGCTAGCGTCGTATATACCAAATTTGGTATTATGGTACGCGAATGGATGACGAAGGTGTGATACTGGTGCAAACGTCATAAACATCAGATGCGTCTCATGTAGCAACATGACTACATGCAACGCTCATGACGCGCTCATGGCCTTTCCGCTAGCTTCACATGTACCAAACTCGGTATTACGTGACGCGAACGGACGACGTAGATAAATGACACATCCAAACATGATAGTCATGACATGCCTGTCATGTAACAACATGACTACATGCCACACTCATGATGTGCTCGCGGCTGTCTCGCTAGCTTCACACATGCCAAATTTGGTATTACGTGACATCAATGGATGACGAAAGTATGTGACTGGTGCAAACATGATTATCATGAGATGCGTGTCACCTGAAAACATGACTACATACCACAGTCAAGGCGCCAATACATTTCGATGTTACGCGGTGCGCGTGCTCAGCGGCGTTCATTTCGTCGCGTCACGCCGGCGTTGCCACGCCAGGCACCGGTCTGGCCATATACACGCAGGCGCGCAACGGGCTGCGTTGCTTTGACGCATGCGCGCTTCAGTGCGTCTGGCTTCCCTCCGTCACGAAAAGAGGGAGGCGCAGTGTTGTCTAGGTAACGCATCGGTGCGAAATGCAACATGTTGCATTTCGCACCGGTTGCCGTCGAGCCTCGCCGACGAACACTGGTCGCGCCTGGCGTCAGACTATATGTGCTCGTGTTTTACTAACGTAGCGTCACTGTGCCCAGCGTGCGCACGGGTCAACGCTTCAATGGAGTATATTGGGCCCTTCATGATGCGCTCACGGCTGTTTTGCTAACTCCACATATACCAAATTTGGTGTTATGTGACGGCAATGGATCACGAAAGTATATGACCGGTGTAAACATGATAATGCTGACAAGCGTGTCATTTAAGAAAATGACAACATACCACGCACCTAGCGTTCTCGCGGCCGTTTCGCTATCTCCACATATACTAAATATGGTATCACATGACGTGAATAGAATACCAAGGTAAACTACACATACAAACGTGACAATCATGACACGTAAGTCATGTACGGCATTTCACTCCACCAGGTAACAATGCGCGAATTTTAGAGTGACATATCACCTTCCTCATTCGTGCCTCGCAAATCATCGATTCCCACAGTATGCGAGATCTGCCAATTATAATAATATTATTATTATTATTATTATTACTATTATTATTATTATTATTATTATTATTATTATTATTATTATTATTATTATTATTATTATTATTAATACTATTATTAATATATTAGCAGCAGCAGTAGTAGCAGCAGCAGTAGTAGTAGTAGCAGTAGTAGTATTTGTTGTAGCGTACCAGTAGCAAAAGTGTTACATGGCTCAATACTTGGCCTGTGGAGAATCGTACTATTTTATGTTGCACAGGATGCAGACCTGCATTCTAGAACGAAACTTGAGCCAAGACCAACTCCTCAGTCGGGTTGGCGATCTTTCATAGAAGATAAGCAACGTGCCTATTTCATCGCCTTGAATCATAGAGAAAGGAGGGTCTAGCGGATATCAGCATATCATAATGGTTGTCACTATTAGTACGATGTTGCTGTTTTCTGTACGGTATATAGTACAGAGGCGGAGTGGATAAGAGACAGAGAAATAAACGTTTATTACGAAACAGTGTTTCGAACAGCGCCCTGTATCACACTAAGGTTGGAGGGTTCCCTAAAGTCCAGGAACTGTCTTCGACTGCTTTCTTGGCCATGGTGGCTGGTCACTGGTCACTGGTCACTGGTTTTTCATGTCCTCGACGAGCTCGCCCTACCAAGCTGCGATTAGGTGGCCGTCGTTCTTTTTGGGTGTTTGGTAGACGTCCCTCTCCGGTTGCATGTCACGGTACATTCCAGGAGCAAGTGTGCTACGGTGTCCGGTACGTTGCAAAGTGGGCACGTGTAGGCATGTTTCAGAGGGCAAGAGGGAAACGAAAATTCGAGCATCTCCATGGAGTGGTTGATGGCGAGGTGGGTGAAGGTCCGGAGGTTTTTCGGAGATACCGCGAATCCCCCGAGAACCACGCCTGACAAAACTCCGAGACCCTCACTGCCTCACCGCTCTCGCATTCCGGGATCCTGTTCTCGTTGAGCCCGTTTCGCAGTGGCGTTCTTGCCGCGCGCTGTTTCGGGATCCTCCCGCCACCGCTCTCGCAATCCGACACGAACGGCGATGATTCAGGAGAAGGAGGGAAAATGCAGAATGAGGGAAGCCCCGCGCAGCCCACGCAGTAACCAATATATGGCAGCGGCAAGTCCAACGCCATCTAGTGTCCATTCATCCAACCAGCATATTGCACTAGGATGGATGGATGGATGGATATGGCTGTACCCATTAGACCGGCCGGTGGCTAGCGCCACCAAGCCGTAATACTTAATGAACCAAAATCTAGATTTATTTATTTTTTCTTTAAATAGTGAGGTGTAGGATTCGTACTTTGCAGTGAAGGGTTTAATTTTCACTCGTGCCTTGACTTTAGCCACCAATCAGATAACCTCCTTCTAGTTAATTCTACCCCCTTAAAGTCTATTTTGCCCTCCCTGTCCCTAAACCCCAGTGCTTTGAAAAACTCTGCGCCATCATCCTGCACTATAGGGTGAAGCCCTTTACAGAACATTATCATGTGTTGGGCAGTTTCTTCTTCCTCTCCACAGGTACTGCATACCGTGTCTACCCCTTCGTATTTGGCCCGATATGTCTTGGTTCGCAATACTCCCGTCCTGGCCTCAAACAGTAGAGAACTACCCCGAGTATTATCATGGATCCTTTCCTTGGCAATTTCCTGCTTAAAGGTTCGATAGATCTCTAGTGCGGACTTCTTAATCATGCAAATTCTCCACATATCGGTCTCAGCTTCCTTCACCTTAACCGATAATTCTTTTTGGTTTGGCTACCTGCTGTTTTCTAAGTATTTAGCAGTCAATTTTCTGGTTCGCTTCCTCCATTTTGTATCGACACTCTTCGTGTACAAGTAGCTGAATACCTTCGTAGCCCAACGCTCCTCCCCCATTTCTCTCAATCGCTTCTCAAATTTTATCTTGCTGCTAGCTTCCCTGCCCTCAAATGTTGTCCATCCCATATCACCTTGTGCTCCCTGATTGGGTTTATTCCCGTGAGCTCCTGAGGCAATACTACCTATTCCACGTTGCCTAATTTCTAATCTTGCTTGAACTTCAGATCTCATGCACAAGACCGCATTGCTGAACGTCAGACCAGGAACCGTGACCGCCTTCCATATTTCTCTCACAACATCGTACCTATTGTAATTCCACAGAGCCCTGTTTTTCATCACCGCTGCATTCCTGTTACCTTTAGTCGTCACGTATATTTCGTGTTCCCTTAGGTACTCGGCCCCATCGCTTATCCATACGCCCCAATATTTGTATTTATCTGTTATCTCTAGCGTGACTTCCTGTATTCTAAGCTCACTACCTTCATTGTCAATAAAAATCCTGACTGCTGATTTTTCCTTACTGAATCTGAAATCTAACCTATCTTCCTCATTACCGCAGATGTCCATAAATCTCTGCAAATCTTCCTTGTTGTCGCCCATTAGCACTATATCATCTGCATACATCAATGCTGGTAGTGCCTGTTCAATGAGTTTTCCTTGTTTGACGAAAGAGAAGTTGAAGCCCCGTCCACTTCCCTCTAACTTGGCCTCTAATCCTTGTAGGTACATCATGAATAACAGGGGTGACATAGGACACCCCTGCCTAAGCCACCGTTTTACCTCTGCAGGCTTGGATACCTGTTTTTTCCCACTTTATAACTACCTTGTTACTTTTATAGTATCCTTTAAAAGATTAGTGACTCCATCTTCCACGCCTAGTGTGTCCAGTATTCCCCACAATTCTTCTTGAACCACGCTATCGTACGCTCCCTTGATATCGAAAAATGCTAGCCACAGGGGCCTGTGTTCCTTTTCTGCTATTCCGATGCACTGCGCCAGTGAGAAAAGATTGTCTTCTAACCTCCTGTGTTTCCGAAACCCATTCTGAAGTTCCCCCAGCACCCCCTCCTCCTCTATCCATGCCTGCAGTCTTTCCTTTATAATCTGCATCGCCAGCCTGTAGACCACTGATGTCACTGTTATAGGACGGTAGTTGTTTATGTGAGCTTTGTCTTCCTTTCCTTTATAGATCATGCTCATCCTGCTAAGTTTCCATCCATCGGGAACTCCTCCATGGATTATTATTTTGCTCACTGCCTCTCTCAAAGCATGCTTAGACATCGGACCTAATGTCTTTACAGCATAATTGGAATGCCATCTGGGCCTGTTGATGTACTACAGGAACCCTTTTCTCAGCCCTTTCCCACTCTTGTTGTGGAAATGGAGCCATTGCGCAACTTGATTCATCCTTGTCTTTTTCAGTGCATAAAGCACTTCTTTGTTGAAATTTTTCTGTCACCCTCGTTCTTATATATTCAATAGCTTCGTCCCCTTCTAGTCTAGCACCTGGAGCTGTAGTAATAAACCTCTGCTCTATAGGCTCGTCTCCTTTCTTAGGGAGTTTACATGGTTCCAAAATTTCGCAGTTGCCTTTCAATCTTTTTTATGTACTGCTGCCAGCCACTGAGCTATATTATATTTCTTCTAATCTTTTCATTGAGCAGAAGGAATGCATGCCTTCTACAGCTTAGAAAGATTTCCATTTTTCTTTCAACATCACCTGTTGGTTCTCCCCGCTGCTTAGCATGTCTGTGTTCCCTAGAGGCTTCCTGACATTTTGCTATGGCTCTCTTAACTTCCTCATTTCACCAACTTTTGGGTCTGTGTCTTCTTTTCCGGGGTGACTTGACACGTGCCTTATCAAGCTCTAGCTCAAACAGTCGAATTAGATTCGTGTATGTCCACACTATTTTATTATCCTCAGTGATCACTTTCTCAATTTGTTTAGTAGCTGTTTCTATTTGCCTTTCTGAATAAAAATTTTCCTGTAGTTGCTCATCTCGTCTCCTTCCCACTTTCACTGCTCTTCCAAAACTCAGCTTGATACGTTTGTGATCACTACCCAGACTTCTGGAGCCACCTTCATCTATGTGCATTATATTGAGCTCATCATACATCCTATGAGACATCAGTGTGTAATCTATCGTCGACTGCAGCCTTCCTACCTCCCATGTTATTTGCCCTTCACACTTCTCGGTACTGTTGCAAATGATCAAATCATGATCAAATCAAAGCACACATCTCTATGGGACAGCGCCATCTAGAACACCTGACGAGAGATGGTGATGACGACACAGAATGGGTACAGCGCCATCTAGTATATAGTCACCCAACTGCAGTTTACATGCACCTCAAGGGATAGCGTCATCTATTGTATAATCAGGGAGACACTACTGGATACGACGGAGGGAGGGATTGCTTTATACCATAACAAGCTTTGCCCCTGAAAAATACTTGTCAGGAATTCATGCACAAGCCCCTAGTAAACATCCTTACAAGACATTGCCACATTATTTGGTCATTATTGACCTTCTCTCAAGCGCCCAGACTTGCTTCCAAGATTCCTGCGTACAAGAACACTACGAGGGGAGCTATACTAGTGACAGCTCTACTGCGAAACCGCTGTGAGCATTTAATATCGGCCTGCATGCGTAGCTATTGTAAGAGTACTGTTCACATTGCTTTCTGCGAAGAGGGTGAGAAACATTCCAATACAATGAGGTCAAACGTTGACACTCCTGGAACAGCAATGTCCGAATTCAATGGCCTCAAAAAGGGAATTTTTGTTGTATAGAAGTGCCTGAAACATGTTTAGAACAGGTTCTTAACGAATCACGATTTAGGGTACATGCGTGTCCAACTATGGAAGTATATATATATATATATATATATATATATATATATATATATATATATATATATATATATATATATATATATATATATATATATATATATATATATATATATATATGACGCTATGATGACTGGGTGACGTGGCCCGGCTCATACTCCATGTTTATTCTATTCTCTGACTTCCTCCTTCTCGGCTTCTATCTACCATCCCTTCATACGTCACATGATTCCCCCTCCCCCCGAAAGATGGCTCCGTTTATAACCTACGAAAAATTGAAGAAGCCAATAAACAGACAATGTCCAAATTAACAGTATCACGTCCCGGCAGAGTTCCACAGTCTCTTTAAATCATCAAGCCCGAGGGAGCCGTCCGGTGAACTCTATAACAACTCTGGTGGGCGAGGCTGACTGTTGCGTTCCGGACAGAGCGGGATACACGTGGATACTGACAGTACTGCTAGAACTCTTGTTCGGGCTGACCAAGGTTGGAACGCCTTGTTGCATCGGCAGAATTCTGATTAGACAATAAGCATGGTCCGTAACAGACGGTGCAGACGTTGAGAACGTTTTGCGGTTACATAATATTGTATATAGCATAACGCATGTTAGCCTCACTTGTCGAAGACCTTCAGTTGTACGTGACCTCATTAGATACGCCAGTTATGGCCCAAGAGCGTTATCAAAAATATGGTTTTCAAATTTCTCTCCATCTTTGTTCACACTAGGACTGAAGCTGTAACTCCTAGTACGTGGCTATTCTTTAGCCTACATCACACATAGGAAGAAAAAAAAAAGTTCTACCGTCAGTGTACGCCGCCGGTACGTCGATTGAATTCGAAATAGCTCTCGATACACAGTAAGCATTCCCGTATCCACTTCACTCCCACTGCGCGAGATATCCAAAGCGTGTCCGATTTCACAGTTTTTCATTCAAGAGGAGGTAAACAAGTCTGTGCCTCGTAATCCAGGGGGCACTTCTCGCCAGACCAGACGTCGGCTCCACGTTGCCTGTCGCCGCCACCACCTGCGACTCACTGC